>NW_007249169.1:284938-290729 GCF_000164805.1 Carlito syrichta
GGGGCCGACAAGAGTTGTAGGACACTGTGCTGTCTGTCAGGCTGTTGTCTCTCAGCCACACACTTACCTTCTGTGCTCTGCTCTATGAAGCTAGGGCTGGCAATGCACCCCCACTTGTTTTTTTGTATTTTTGCTAGAGAAGGAGAGAGATGGGGCTTGCTTTTTTACATTTGTTTGAATATCCTACCAGTTCCAGTGATGACCTTGGCGGTTGATTCCAGCTTACAACTTTTGTCCACTCCCAGAACGAGAAACCTGGTGCCCCTCAGAGGAAACAGTTTCAATGGGCAGTGTCCACCCCAAAACAGGGCCCCCTCCAGTGTCTCAAGTTGTTAGCACTACAAGGGTAGCGTCCCCTCTTCAGAGGTCTTCCTTTGACATCTTAGTGCTCTAGTATTTGCCTTGCCTAACAAATTCCCTATGTTAAATTCTCTCTGTTCAGATAATTAGAGTGTTTTCTATTTTCCTGCCTAGACCCTGATTCATGGATTGTAAGATGCATCTTGACTTCAGAAATGCTATATAAAAGCCTTAGAATCAATGAAATACAATACTGCCTCAGGAAATTTATAGATGTCAAGTTTCTTTTGGAGGTGACCTAGTCAACCCCAGTGGCGAACCCAGAGGGAAGTGCCTTGCTCAAGATCACACAGCCGAAGGTGGCAGTGGGGGCTAGACCCAAGCCCCTGACTCTTAGGCCAACTGGCGCTTTTTACACGGTGCCTAAACCTCACTCTGCTGGCCTCTCAGAAGGGCCTGGCCCCTCCTCCTGGGATGCACAGGTCAGTGACACGCCTCGTGGTAGACGTCCTCATCAAACCCCTGCTTTCCTTCCAGGAAGTACACGTTGCTGGCCAACAACGGGTTTGCGATCTCCGCTGCTTTGCTGATGGCCTGTTCTCTTCAGGCAGGAGCCTTTGAGATGCTCATCGTGGGACGCTTCGTCATGGGCGTAGATGGAGGTGAGCGTTCATCATGACGGGGAGGGGATCAGTAACACATTCCTAGGGGAGTGTTTTGAAATGTGAGAGGTGTTTGGGGTCTGCTGCTGGTATTAGGCTGGCAGGGAGGGACCAAGGATGCTAGAAAGAACCTTTCACATAGTGGGATAGTCCTGCAAGGTAAACCATTTCATTCACAATTGAGAAATCCTGGACAGGGTCCTCGAGTCAACTCCAAAGAACTGAATGGTCTCCAGAATGCCATGCCTTCTGCTTGGTCACCACCACCACAGCATTCTTATTCCAGGATTATCAGTGATCTCCAGGGAGCCTTTATGAGGACTTTATTTCCTGCCTGGGCCTCTGACTCATTCTTTCTTTCATTTACTAACCAGGTTTTTACAGAGCACCTGCAATGACTGGTGTGCTAGAGGCTGGGGACATAGTGACTAACAGGACCTTACCCCAGGACCTTGCATTCATTGGAGGGCAGACAGATACATAATTTGATACTTATGGTAGGCAGTAGCAGGTCCTAGGAGGAAAATAAATGCAGGGCTGAGGGGCTAGTGAGGGCTATTTGAGAAAGGCCAATTAGGGAAGACTGTTCAGAGGAGAAAATTGAGCAGAGATAAGAGAGAACCAAGGGTGAGAGCTGAGTGAGTATCTGTGGAATCGGGTTCCCAGCAGAGAGAAGAGTGCAACAGCTGTGAGGCTGAAGGGGCTTAGCACATCTGAGGAAGAGCAAGGAGGTCCTTGTGGCTGCAGCTTGGCGAGCCAGGGAGCGTGAGTGCTGATGGGGTTGAAGAGGAGACAGGGCCAGACCACACAGGGCCTTGTAGGCCACGGTGAGAACTGTGGGCACGTGCCAAGTGTGAGGGGGAGGACTGACATGAGTTGGTTTCTTTCAGTATGACTCCTCCTGCTTCCATGTAGAGAGTGTGAGGGGCGGCCAGGAGTTAAATCGGGGCAACCGGCTACCCAGGAGGAGGTGGGCTGAGTTGGGACAAGAGGGCAGGCAGCAGAGAGCTGGGAAGAAGGGGCCAGATCCTGGTTATCGGTGCGAGGGTAGGAGACTCAGAATACATTGTCAGGCCTGGCTTGGTGGCTCACGCCTGTAATCCCAGCTCTTTGGGAGGCAGAGACGAAGTATTGCCCAAGCCCAAGAGTTCAAGTCCTGTCTGGGAAACTTGGTGAGACCTTGTCTCTACAGTATAAAAAAGTTAGTTGGGTATGGTGGTGTGTGCCTGTACTTTCAGCTACTTGGAAGGCTGAAGCAAAAGGATTGCCGGAGCCCAGCAGGTCACGGCTGTGGTGGCCATGAGCATGCCACTGCACTCCTGCCTGGGCAACAGAGTGAGACTCTGACTCAAGAAATATATGTATATATATTTCTTGAAAGTGGAGATATCTGAGATATATATATAGTCAGATATCTCCACTTTCTTTCTAAATATGCTGTAAAGTATCACTTTTAGGCATGTGTTACAATCTTGCAAACCTTAGACTTAGACATCCCG
This sequence comes from Carlito syrichta, assembly GCF_000164805.1. Taxonomy (NCBI): domain Eukaryota; kingdom Metazoa; phylum Chordata; class Mammalia; order Primates; family Tarsiidae; genus Carlito; species Carlito syrichta. The sequence goes on from NW_007249169.1 coordinate 287,400, forward strand.
GGGTTTAGATTCAGCTCTACTGCTTGTCAATTTCTGACATTTGATAGCTATTTAATGGTTCTGACCCTCATTTTCTTCATTTGTAACATGGAGCTAATAGTATCTACCTTCTTCCAAGGGCTGTAATAAGGCTGAAATGACTCCCCACCCCCTGCCATTTATATACTCATACACTCATATATACTGCTGAGGATGAGTGCACTGTAGCCATTTATAGGCCTATACAGGACCTTAAGAAAAACCTTGCCCAGGCATAGGGAAGAAACAAGGTTTCTTGAAACTGACAAGGCCCCATATTGTTTTTACTCACAAGCCCTCTGTGTATGCAGGGAGCATTTTGCCAAATATTACTATAAGCATTATTTTTTAATCTGAAATGTCTATCATAAGCCTCTGAACACATAAATTTATCTCAAAAATAAAGAGGTCATATGTGGGTGACCTATTTGGTAAAATGAATAGAACGGTATCTGCCATAACTGAGTAAAGCAGCAATGTTAGCTAGTGGGGAGAGCTCAGGTTCTGAATCAGAAACCTACCCTGGCTCTTTTTTTTTTTTTTGAGTTGGAGTCTCACTCTGTCGCCCAGACTGGAGTGCAGTGGCCACTCTCAGCCACCGCAGCCTCGACTTGCTGGGCTCTGGCAATCCTTCCACCTCAGCCTTCCAAGTAGCCGGAACTATAGGCGCGCACTACCATGCCCAGCTAATTTTTTATTTATTGTAGAGATGAGGTCTTGCCAAGTTGCCTGGGCGGGTCTCGAACCCCCTGGTTCAGGCAATCCACTCGCTTCTGCCTCCCAAAGTGCTGGGATTACAGGCTGAGCCACTGAGCCTGGCCAACTCTGGCTCTTTTTGGGAAAATAACCTCAATGGGCATCTCTAGAAACCACTTGGTGATTTAGGCAAGGCGTTCAACCTGTTTGTATCTAAGATAGTCATTTTAAGAATAGAAATAATAGTAGTACATATATTTCAGAGGGTTATTGTAAAAAGTAAAAATATATCTATACAGAGAAGAGAAGGACCCCTGCTATGTGGTAGCCACTGTGTGTGTTGGTAGGTTATGATCACCACCACTACCACCATCATCATCATCACCACCACCCCCATCAATACCACCACCTCCACCAACATGATCAGCTACATCCTGACTGCTGAAATGCGCCACCCAGCCATGTCTTAGAGACTAAATGATAAGGCGCATGTGAACGCCTTGGTAGTTTCTGCAAAGTACTGGGAATGATGCTGTGGCTACAGAGCTACTGAACGTCCAGAATAAAGCAGGGGCAAGGGAGGCGCCACCATCTGGGTGCTGCTCCCGCAGGAAGACGGCTCTGTCACTGCTGCCATGCTTCCTCCACAGGCATTGCCCTCAGCGTGCTCCCCATGTACCTGAGCGAGATCTCACCCAAGGAGATCCGTGGTTCTCTGGGCCAGGTGACTGCCATCTTCATCTGCATCGGTGTGTTCACTGGGCAGCTGCTGGGCTTGCCTGAACTGCTGGGAAAGGTGAGTGTGGCTCCCTGGCCAGCCCGCTTGTTCCCATGTCAAGCAGGGCTGAACCTTCCTCTCAAAGCTGTCCCTGTGAATTGCAATTCCTGGATGTTCATGTCTTTTATTTATTACTGGAAGAAAAGGTGTTGCTGAGTTCCTTTGATTGGGTTTGATATTTTTAGGACATAGAGAATACATAACAAATTTGAAACTTAAAGAATGTTTAAATGCTACTGCCCAATAACTATTGTTAACAGCTCAGTTTTTATTCATTTAGGCTTGTTATGTTCTTTAGCAACCTATATAAGCTTGTATAGTATGTTGTTGTGGGTTTTAAAATGGAATTATGCCATATACATTGTTCTATAACTTGCTGTTTTCATTTAATTTGGGCGTCTTTCCAAGATGTTAGCTTAGCTCTACCTCACTCTTGAGTCTCTTTTTCCCTAAGTAAATACATAATTACGCAGTCTTCTGTTTTTGGCTTGTAGTTTGGGGAACAGAGGGCTTGAATTTGAGTCTCAGTTCAACAATTTACTTGCTGTGTGGCCTTGGCAAGAAGAAATGCTTCACTCAGCTTGGGTGGGGTGGGATAAAATCAAAGAAGCCTTCCTAGAAGAGGTGGTCTCTAAATCAAGCCCTATTGGGTGAGCAGAGGTTAGGCAGGTGATGACGGAGACTCAGGACATACTGGAGAAAAGGAAGCACTAGAGACAGGGCCCAAGATGGGGCACAGCCTTGAAAGAACTTGGAGGCGTGGGGACTAAAGGAGAGCGTGCAGGGAGGGTGACATGCACTGAGCCACCACAGACTTCACCCCAGGGGAACAGGGAGTCCTGGGGGCACAGGAGCTGGAGGGTGGCGTGGCCATCTCTGTTTTAGAAGGAGGCTCTGGGGTGACAGGAGTGGGTGTAGATTAGGGTGGGAAGGGCAAGAAGAGAGGAGAGAGACCAGGCAGGAGGCTGTTCCTTTAGGTAGAGGTGGTGAGAGGAGGTTGAAGCTGTCACTGAGGTGGTAGCCTTGGGGATGGAGAAGTGTGGGTGGTTGAAGATCATGGGGGATGGAGAGAACACAGGACTTGCTGCCTGATTATCAGATGAGGGGAAGAGAATGGCTAGGCTGCCTCCCAGGGATGCAGGGGCATCACTCGCATGAGAAGGATGGAAGGGAGGGAGGAGACGAAACCCCCAATGACAGTTGAGTGCCCACCGCATGCCAAGGACTGTTCTAGACACTTGAGCAGTATACAGCAGACAGGCCGCTCCCTGTGGAGCTGGGTTCTAGCAGAAGGAGGCAGGCGATAAAAATACACAGAGCAGGCACACACATCAAAAAGCTCTTATGGAATACACTTACTTGTTCAAGTCCCGATGGCCACGTTGTGAGTAGCTCACATCTACAGCCTTATAATGACTTTTTCTATTTTAGCCAATCCAGGCCACCTCAGAGACATTTACTTGTGATCTTTTACGATCCACTCTTTTGGATGATTATGGCTATGATTTTGTTTTCCTCTTTTACAAAACAGAAACAACTCACACTTTACATTTGTGGTTGTCTCATGTCTGACAATTTCTATATTAGTGAAAGAGTGTTCAAAACAGTCTCCCTACCAATGTGAGGTTTGACATTAAAAAGACTCTTTTGCTTTTTGTTTTTAAAAGGTTTTTAAATGCTCAAAATAAACATTATGTGTGCAACAATAAAAACAATATAACAATTACGGCTGCATCTCCTTAAACATAAAAGTACATTTTTTTTTTTTGAGTTGGAGTCTCACTCTGTCTCCCAGACTGGAGTGTGGTGGCCGCTCCCGGCCACCGCAGCCTCGACCT
>NW_007249169.1:290749-359839 GCF_000164805.1 Carlito syrichta
GCGTTACCACGCCCGGCTTATTTTTTGATTTATTGTAGAGATGAGGTCTCACCAAGTTGCCCAGGCAGGTCTCGAACCTGCAGGCTCAGGCAATCCACTCACCTCAGTCTCCCAAAGGCGTGGGATTACAGGCTGAGCCACCGAGCCCGGCTCATAAAAGTACATTTTAAAGCCAATGAATCCAGTACTGTTGTCCTCTAGTGGTAAAATAGTAAATAAATATTTGCCTCCACAAAGGCTGAGCTTTTCTCTTTAGTGACCATTTCCAAATTATTCATCACTCATCAAACTCCCCTTTTGTAAATCGGCATCGGACTCTTTCTTCAGCTTGGGTCCCCAGGTATTTCTTGAACTTCTGCCTTCCTTCCTTCATTCATTCATTCAAGATGTTTGTTGGACATTTAATTAGGTGCTGAAGTTACAGCTCTGAGCATGTCAGGCACAGCACAACAACTTCCTGTTGCTCACAGACTGCCAGGACTGTGTGACCCTTGGACAGGTCACCCCACATCTCTGAGCGTCCTCAGCAGCAGGCATGGTTGAAAGGCTCAAATTCTCAAGCCCTACTCAAGCATGACTTCCTCTGAGAAAATGACACTGGCAAATAGTGACTTTTTGCCATGGCCTCAGAACACCGTGTACACATGCTGTGATTTCTGTTGGCCTCTGTGTCTTAACACTCTGGTAGATTGTGTCTTGCTAATGCATATGTACACTAACCCAGAGGCATTGGGTTTAGTCACCCATTTGACAGATATTTAGAAGGCTCCTACTGTGTGCCAGGTGTTGGGCTGGCTGCTGGTGATGGAGCAGTGGGGCCATCAGGCCGGCCCTGCCCTTGAGGAGCTCACAGGAAAGCAGTTGCCTTATGATCACCAGGGGATGGGGGCAGTAGACACTGACCTTGGGTAGGGGGTCAGGGATGCTCTTCCTGCAGCTGTAACATGGAAGCTCATGCTTTTTGCAGATGAGTGGAATGTATATGGGCCAGGACTAGTGGGGAGAGAAAGAGGCAATGGAGGAAAGAGAGCAGTGTAGAGGAAGGTTCTGGCATTGTTCAGAGGCAGAAAAATCAGGGTGCCAGGAGCAGAGAGAGGGAAAGGGAGAGCAAAGTGCCACTGTCAAGGTAGACAGGGCCAGATCTGTGGGCAGGAGAGCCATAGAGTCACACCTGTGCTGTGTATGAGCACAGGGAAGGTGGGCAGGTGAAGGTCTCTGAGGACCTGTGGTTGCTTGAGGGACATGCCCTGTCCCATGAGGGCAGGCCTTATTGTGTCCATGACAGATATTGAGCTAGAGGTGGCAGCTTGTCAGATTTTCAAAAGAAGTCATAAATCTAGATTGAATGCCATATTTCATGATGTTTAAACATTGAAAACCAGTTGGCCTTTAACACTGAAGGAATCCAAACCCCTCCCATGTGTAGGCTGGATCCAGTCAGAGGGTCATTTCCACACACTTTGATGGGGAATATGTGCCTATGACAATTTGTCTGTTTCTAAAAGCAGGGGAACATACAGAAGGGTTGAGGTGGGGCAATGACAGGGCTTGATGAGCACTTTACAAAGACTTTGGGACTGCAGTGTGGAGAGAAATTGGATTCCAGCCAGGACTGGAGGGAAGAGCTGCTAGGAGCTCATATCAGGCTAATGACAGCACAAAGAGAGAGAGGTGGATGAGGCTGCGTGGGATCGTAGTGGGGGATGTAGTGCCCCAGGGAGGAGGGTCTAGGGAAAATCGCAGGTTACTGGCACACCAGCCAGGTAGAAAGGTGGTGCCAGATGCCGAAACAGAGAGCCCTGAAGGAGGAGGAGCAGCCCTGTAGGGGACAAGATGACAAATTTTTGACATAAACTGCACACATCACAGAGTAGCTGGAAGGCAGAGTTGACTCAAGGGATTCCCAGGCTAGGGTGCGCCCTCCCTGGAACCACAGGGCTCATCAGCATGGCCAAGGGTTACAGCCATCCATGCCCAGTTTCTGGTCTTGAACCAGCTGGAGAGCGTACATTGCTCCCTGTGGGCGATAGCAGGTAAGACTTCCAGATAGTCTTGGCCTTGGGTTGGAGGATGGGTGAGGATCCCTATAAATATCTTTTCTTTCTTTTTCCCCCAAATTCATGCTCTGGAAATAATCAATTGGGCTTCTGGTCGGGAAAAAACTTCAAACGGGACATTTTCATTCAACTCTCTGACAATTTACAATGTTCCAGCCGAGCGAGATTCACAGTTATACTGTCAAGATTTCGATTTCACTATTTTAATCATATTTCTAATTAACCTTCAAAGACTGAGACAACTAAGCTTTGAAAAGAGAGAGAGAAAAAACTGGGCTTCAACGGAGGCAATCGCTTTGAAATGCAGAGGCCGACAGAAGAGCAGGAAGGCGGCTTTCAGAATAGGCCGCCAGAAGGCAAGAGAGGAAAAAAACAGGAATTTAATGAGGGTGCCGTGAAAGTAATCAAAGACACATCATAAGACGCTGTGGTCGTTGAGCACTTGTGTGACATTTTATGCTTCCAAAGGGTGGTTTCAAAAACATATTAATGAGCTATTTCTCCTGCAAAGATGAAGCAGAAATGAACGTCAATAGAAACTGTAGGCAGAAGGATGAGGAGAGAGACCTGGGAATGATGCAGGGGTCATAAATGTGTGGTTTCCTGTTCTCAAAAGAGCATCCGGTCCAGCTCAGGGTAATTGCCTTTGAGCTCCCACTTTTCTTTCCTGATCTGCTTTCAAAGCTAATCATTGTTTTAAGGGTGTGGACTCTGCCAACCTAAGTAGCAAAGAGAGAGGGAGACTGTCTAAAATAAAATGTTGGGCCATGTGCTCTTTGAGCTGTGGCTACTGCTCGTGTTTCCTAAGCTCTGACCCCTCTCCTACCTTGTAGAAGTGAATTCTCCCTCTCTTTCTTTCACTTACTTCTAAATAAGCTATATTTTCTAATCTAAAAATAAATAAATGAATAAAGCAAAATGTTTACTTGGATTAGGCGTTATAATGGGAATATGTGTGCCATAGTGAACTATGTGAATATTCAGGGAGGCAAAGGAATATAAAGGTTTTTAAAGAAAAAATAAGGAAAATTGCACAACTTTTGAGGTAATTATTATTAATAGAAAGATCAATAGCAAAAGTGGCATCAGTTCAAGTTTGGACAGAAATTTGCTGGGCAGACGTCTTGGGAATGTGTCTTTTGGGAATGTGTGTGTAAGGGTATAACAACATTTGTGTAGGGCTTTCGTTTTTGCAGTCTTTTGTAACAGTTTTTGCTATCAGGCAGTTGTACATTATAGCCCTCTCTTTATAGCCTTCTCTGTGTCTGTTTTCCAGGTTTTTGTTGTTTTTAACACAAGTGAATTCATTTTGATTCTGACAACTTTCACATTTCCCCCTTTTGATCAAGATTTGTTTTTTTTTGAAAGCATCACGAATTAATTATTATGTAGTTAGGCTTGTTTATCGCTTGACGCCAAGATGGACCTGTTCCAGGTTGTCTGTCTGGTCCCACATTGGAGGGAGTGATTGGCGACTAGAAGTCAGTGTCCAAACCCTTTTAGCCACATTTGAGCAAAAGAGGAGTTTTGGAGGAAGTGGTTTGCAGTCTAAGTCTACCTGGAGTCCATTGTTAAATTCAATGCTTTGTCTATTCCATAGGTGTTTGCTATCATCTCAAAGGGTTGGGTCAGCATTCTTCTGTTAGGAGTTGTTCTTCTGTAGAAATTTAACAAGGAAAAGGCACAAAATTAAAAATGAAAAATACAAAGTAAAATTAATGGCAATATGATAATATCAGTTTGCATAGTAGTTTTTTGATCAGTGAACCTAGGCTTAAAGTCAACCAATTGAATAAATTAAATGATGATGAGGAATTGGGTGGGACTTCTTGCAACCATGTGGCTTTTTATAAAGTCATTTTGTATAATGGGGTCTTTAACTCTTCCATAGGAATTTATTCAGTATTGCATTTAGTATTAATAATAGCACAGACATTTTCTTACTTAACCAATAGATAATAAAGAGCATTTTGTCATCTAGTATCCCATGACCAGTTTGAATTGAGTCTAAGAGTGAGCAACAGTTGTATTAAGGGTATTGCCCAAGTTATGTACCAAATGGACTAAAGGATCTCATAGGTCAGGTTCGGTCAAATTACCAGCAGAAGCTACCATTATTCTGCCAAGTATAAAAGAAGTATCATTAAGAAGGGAAACACTCTCAATATGATATGGAATCTGGGGAAAAGTTGTCTACAGCATGCAGCCATACGTTTCTTGTACTGGTTTGCAGTTCAATAGCTCTGGTTACCTCACTGAGTGGCTTGATGAACTCTTTGTGTGGCCCATGCATCAGGCATGATGCTTGTCTCTTAAAATCTGTCCAGTTTTAGTTTACAGGGCTTCAGAAACAACAGTTTTCATTATCGATAGTTTTATGGATGAAACTTGTGTGGGAGGAAGCTGGAAAAATTCAGGATCTAGTCTAGTTCACAGGTAGAGAATAAAAACCCAAAAACAAAACACAGGGCTACCATCTGGTAACTGGCGTGATGTAGCTTTTTTTTTTTTTTAAAAAGAAACATAACTTTTTTTTCCCCTATAATGATTATATAGGAATCTCAATTTAAAAAAACCTCGTGAGGCTATAAAACCAAACCAAAGAAGACTTTAGACTTTATCTACAATCTGAAGGTTTCTGGGTCTGCCAGGAAGTGACGATTTTTACATACAAGCCAGTTTTCCCTTAATACTGTAAGGCTGGGATACCTTGAAGCCAGGCATTCATTTTGTTGTTGTTGTTGTTTACTTTTTTCTCTTTTATATTTTACTTTAAAGATGTACAGTACAATTCTGGATTAGGTACACAAGTGGACATCGTACAGGTAAAGTTTGGGCTTCTCTTTGGTCCTCACTTTGCCCGATTTGATATCAGGACCTTTTTTTTAAGTTGGAGTCTCACTGTGTCCCCCAGGCTGGAGTGCAGTGGCATACTCACGGCCAACCCAGCATTGACCTACTGGACTCCGACAATCCTTCTGCCTCAGCCTTCCAAGTAGCCGGAACTACAGGCGCATGCATCATGCCTGGCTAATTTTTTTGATTTATTGTAGAGATGAGGTCTCTCCAAGTTGCCCAGGCTGGTCTTGAACCCACAGGTTCAGGCAATCCACTCGCCTCACCTTCCTGAAGTGCTGGGATTACAGGCTGAGCCCCAAGTCTGGTGCTCAGGAGATCAGGTACCCTTATTGATGTTGTGTTCCTCCCACATCCCGGCAGTCTCCTGCTTCTGCTAATCCTTTTCTTATAGTATTATGGTAAATGTTCAAGGCCCACTTATGAGTGAGAACATGTGGTACTCTGTTCTTAGTTTCTGTTGTAGATCACTGAGTATGATCGATTCTAAATCCATCCAAGTTGCTAAGAAATCCATATGTTTGTCCTTCTTTATGGCTATATAATATTTCATTGTGTATATGTACCACATTTTTTTAATCCAGTCCAGTTTTGGCAAGCAGCATGGTTGGTTCCATGATTTTGCTATTATGAATAGTGTGGAAATAAACATGTGTATGCAGGTGTCTTTTTTGTAGAATAATTTAAGTTCCTCCAGTTATGTTCCCAGTAGAGGGATTGCTAGGCCATAGAGAAGGTAAATTTCTAGTTCTTTTAGAAATCGCCACACTGTTTTCCATAGAGGTTGCACTAGTTTGCACTCCCACCAACAGTGTAGAAGTGTTCCCTTTTCTCTGCATCCTCACCAGTATCTGTTGTTGTTTGTTTTATTAATTATGGTCATTCTTACAGGTGTTAAGTGGTATCTCAATGTGGTTTTTATTTGCATTTCTCTGATTATGAGTGAGGCTGAGCAATTTTTCATGTGTCTGTTGGCTACCCGTATATTTTCTTTTGAGAAATGTCTATTCATGTCTTTTGCCCACTTTTTTTTTTTTTTTTTGAGTTGGAGTCTCACTCTGTCGCCCAGACTGGAGTACAGTGGCCGCTCCCAGCCACCGCAGCCTCGACCTGCTGGGCTCCAGTGATCCTTCCACTTCAGCCTTCCAAGTAGCTGGAATTACAGGCGCGTGCTACCAGGCCTAGCTAATTTTTTTGATTTATTGTAGAGATGAGGTCTCACCAAGTTGTCCAGGCAGGTCTCGAACCCACGGGCTCAGGCAATCCACTCACCTCAGCCTCCCAAAGCGCGGGATTACAGGCTGAGTCACCGAGTTCGGCTTTTTTGCCCACTTTTTAATGGGGCTGTTTGTTTCTTTCATTTCCGTATGTTTGAGTTCCTTGTAGATCCTGAGTGCTAGGCCTTTGCCAGATAGTTGACAAATATTTTTTCCCATTCTGTGGTCTGTCTCCTCACTCTCTTTGCTTTGCAGAGCTTTTTTAGTTTCATGCGGTCCCAATTGTCTATCTTATCTCTTATGGCATGGGCATCTGGGGTTTTGATCAGGAATTGGCTGCTTTCTCTGATTTCTGTGAGGGTGTCTCTTGCATTATCTAAGATTCTTATAGTTTGAGGTTTTATGTTTAGGTCTTTGATCCATTTAGAGTTGATTTTATGTAGGTTAATAAGTAGGGGTCCTGTTTGAATCTTCTGCATGTGATCAGCCAGTTTTCCCAGCACCATTTACTGAATAGGATCTCCTCTCTGCAGTGGTTGATGGTGGAGGCTTTGTTGAAGGTGAGTTGGTTGAGAAATTGAGATTTTGCTTCTGGAATCTCTATGTAGTTCCATTGGTCCATGTGTCTGTTCTTGTACCAATACCAGGCTGTTTTGATTTTGTAGCCTTATAGTAAAGTTTAAAGTCTAGAAGTATGATACCTCCTGTTTCTTTCTTTTGCTGAGGATTGTTTTGGCCACTCATGGTCGTTTATTTTTCCATGTGAATTTCTGCATCATCATTTCCAGGTCAAAGAAGAATGGTGTTGGTAATTTAGGGGTATTGCGTTGAATCTGTGGATTGCCTTTGGTAGGACAAACATCTTAACAATGTTGATTCTTCCTACCCAAGAGCATGGGATATTTTTTTGTTGTTGTTTGTGTCTTCTTGGATTTCTTCCAGCAGTGTTTTGTAGTTTTTCACTCCTCTGGTTAGGAAGATGCCAAGATATTTCATTTTTTTGCAGCTATTGTGAATAGGATTGTGCTTTTTATTTGGTTCTCTGCCTGCTTGTTGTTGGTGTATAATAATGTGACTGTCTTTTGCACAATTACTTTGTATCCTGAGATTTTACCAAAGTTATTTAGCAGTGCAAGGAGGTTTTTGACAAATTCTCTTGGATTTCTGAGGTATAGAATCATATTGTCACCCAAGAGGGATAACTTAGCTTCTTCTTTTCCTATTTAGATACACCTGATTTCCTGCTCTTGCTAATTGCTCTAGCTAGGACTTCTAACACAATGTTGAACAAGAGGGATGAGAGTGGGCAACCCTGTCTTGTTCCGGTTTTCAGGGGAAGTTTTTCCACTTTCTTTCCATTTAACAATATGGTGGCTGTGGGTTTACTGTAGATAGCACTTATTATTTTGAGGCATGTTCCTTCTATGCCTAGGTGTTCAAGGTTTTTATCAAGAAGGGATGCTGGATTTTATCAAAAGCTTTATCTACATCTAAAGATGTAATCATGCGGTTCTTTTTACATCTGTTGATGTATTTAATTACATTTATTGTCTTGCAGATGTTGAACCAGCTCTACATGAGGGGTGGGGGGGAAGGCCTACTTGGTCAAGATGGATGATTTTTGAGATGCGTTGTTGGATCTGATTTGCTAGAATCTGGTTAAGAATTTTTACATCAATGTTCGTTAAGCATATTGGCCTTTAGTTCTCTTTTTTGGTTGTATCTATACCTGGTTTGGGTATCAGTGGGATGTTAGCTTCATAAAACGATTTGGGGAGAATCATGTCTTTCTCAATTGCCTGGAGTACTTTCAATAGGATGGGTATCAGCTCCTCCTTGAATGCTTTGTAGAATCCCACTGGAAAGCCATCTGGTTCAGGGCTTTTTTCTGTAGGTAGTGTTCTTACAATGGAGTCAATTTCCTCTTTTGTTATTGGTCTATTTAGTGTCTCAAAATCATCTTATTTCAACCTTGGGAGGTTGTGTGATGTCAGAGAGTCCTTCGTTTCATTTAGGTTAACAAGTTTGTTTACATACCGATGTGCATAGTAATCTCTGATAATCTCTTTTTAATCTGTATTATCTGTTGGTTAAGTAAGAAAATGTCTGTGCTATTATTAATACTAAACGCAATGCTGAATAAATTCCTATGGACGAGCTAGAGACCCCTTAAAATTGACATTGTTTATCTTGGTAAGGAGTTAACTGTCTCACCTTAGTTTTTATAGACTATCTCCAATGAATAAAATGTCTTCTGATATTTATTAGGCTATTGATCATTGTTTATTATGTGACAGCTAATTATTGGGTCTGTAATATTATTGCAGTCCCTTGTGTTAAGCCATTCTTACATTCTTGTTATATATCTTTCTGGAAATCTTGGACTCTTCTTTCCAAATGCTGTTAAATTGGATACCTTAGTATCTTTTTTAGAACTTATATACTTATATCCATAGGTGAGATTTGTCTAGAGTTTTTCATGTTTAACCTACATTTGGATCTCATTTGATCTTTTATTAATACCAGAACAGATTATATACCATTAGTTGGTAGCTAAAGTATCAAAAGGCCTCACGAGTGAAAGTATTTTAACCTGCAGTCTTTTGGGGAAAAAGTTATTTGAAAATCTTTTGTCAGCTTCTTTCTTAATTATCTATTCCTATTTTCTTTTGAGACAATCTTCTTAATTTCTGTATTTTCAATAAAGTTGCTTATTTTGCTGAAACTTTCAAATTTGTTAGCTCTATAAATTTTAATGTCCTCTGTATCTATTCTTTGTATCGTCTTTCTTGATTTGATTTAATTTTATTTATTTAATTTCTCTCTTTTTTCTAATATAAAATTGTCAGAGGATTGGATCTCATTTTGTTTGTAAAACACTGAGCTCTTTGAATTATATATTTCATTGCTTTCCAGTTTCATGAATTTACATATTGTCATTATAATTTTTAAGACATCGATTTGCTAGCATTCCAGAAATTTTAATCTGCCACTATCTCTGTGTTATTGCTTTCTAAATTATTTGTCATTTCAATTCTATCTTTAGCAAAATTAATTATTTAGAATATTTTCAATTCCATGTAGATGTAGTTTTGTTATGTCACTCGCTGCCAGTTTTGTTTTATTACATAAAGAGAAGGTACTCCACAAATTTCTCCTTGAGGAATGCACGAAGGTTTGTTCTGGAGTCAGTTTGTGATCAATTTTTGTCACATTCCATGTTTGCTTAAGGATGGTGGCTCTTTCTTAGTACTTAGCATCTTATAATGGTAAAAAAAAAGCAAAACAAAACAGACTTGGCATTACAAAGTGATTATCGCATCACAATAGTTATTGTTGCTTTATTAAAAAAAGAAAACAGAAATTCACATGAGATTAAAAACAAGTGATGACGGGCGATTCTGTAACAGAAGAATGCACTTCAAAGGAAGAAGACAACGCAGCCAGCAAGCTGTGACTGCAAGGCAACACACGGGCATGTGGGTTCTCCTGCCAGGCGGCCTGGGTCTGCATCCCGGCCTCCCACCCACTAGCTGTGGGACTTCAAGCAAGTTGCTGAAGCTCTCTGCCCATTTCTTTACCTGTACGATGGGATTAATAATGGTACTCTTTCGTGGAGATTTATAAGTCTTAAGGAAGGAATAGTGCCTGGAGCTGGTGCCAAATTGGTGTCAGTGATCATGTCATTTATTTCAGGCTGCAGGACTTAGAAAAGCTATTAGTATTTTCTACTTTACAGATTAAAAGCTCAGTCTAAGAGGGATTTGATAATTGCCCCAACAACCACAGCAGGGAGGCAGTGGGACCTGAGCTTCAAGACCATGATCTTTCAGCGATACCACTACATCCTGACTTGTTGATGGGGAGCCAAAAGGGGCATCCCCAAAGTCTAAAGTGTAGGAAGTCAGGCAAAACAGTGCTTCCAAGCCTCATACACTTCCCATGTGGATTCAGACCCTGAGTGTGTGAAAGCACTCAATTTCTGTGAGTTTTTGACTTAGAACTCTCTGGACTTCATTCAAGACCTAGAAGAAAAGAACGTATGATTTTTGTCAACAATATTAGAAGAAACATATTCATTCATGATAGAGTGACTTCAAGCCCGAGCCACCCAACCACATTCTCACCTGAGGAGAAGTGTCCTGTCCTCCAATTGCTTGGAAACTATAACTTCCCTCTTTAAAATGAAGCCTCTCATTTTGGTACATGATCCAGATGCCTTCTCTTGCCGGAGCAAGTGTTCAGATGGCTGGGAGTGGTCCTAAGATGGGTTTTCTTGTAAGGGAAACGGGAGACAAGAACATCAGAGATCGTCCCCTCTGCATCCTTCCTTCTACTTCAGAGTCCCTCACAGGTTGCTGCCTGCTCTTCTTCAAGTGACACGTTTCAGAATGTGTTCCTTGGAACAGCTTCAGTACCATGGGGGAAGCCATTCGCTGGAAATGCAAATTCTCATTCCTGACCTGGCCAACTCTTACTGGATCAAAATTCTAAAATCATCTGGGGTGCAGGGACTCACGTTTGTCGTCCCAGCACTTTAGGAGGCCAAGGCGGGAGGATCACTTGAGGCCAGGAGTTTGAGACCAGTCTGGGCAACATAGGAAGACCCTATCTCTGCAAAAAAATTAGCCGGGCCTGGAAGTGTGCACCTATAGTCCCAGCTACTCAGGAGGTCAATACTGGAGGATCATCTGAGCCTAGGAGGCTGAGGCTGTGGTTGGCTGTGATTGTGCCACTGCACTCCTGCCTGAGCAACAAAATGAGGCTCTGCCAAAAAAAAAATCTGAAATGTAGAAGGCATGTATAATTTTAAAACCTTTTGTTTACCCAGGTGCCTCCAAAATTGGCTTTAATAAACACTCAGGAACCCTTTAAAAAAAATCAAATGTTTCCCCCTCCATAATCATTGCCCATTTTCTGATTTCCCCCTGCAAAGTTCGGACTTCCCAGGATGGCAATGTGCCAAACCCCCATGACCAGTCTGTTCCTCTCACCCTACCTGCTCTCTCCCTTACAGACTGGACAAGGCCCGTGAGCAGTACATTGGGTGATTCATATACAATACTTCTCAGCCCCATTCCAGACACAAAATCATCTTTGGGGGTGGTTTCCCAGAACCTTCATTTTATTAGACATCCTGGGGCGATTCTTGCACACACAAAAACCCACTCTGGCCTGCAATCCCTTTCTTGGACCCCATAGTGTGGGTCCCACCTTCCCGCTTCTGCCTTTGCCTTTCTTTCCTCCTAACCTCCTTTTCCTCCTTCCTCTGACTGTTGTCATCCTGCAGGGCCCATTGAGAAGGTCCCCTCTTGAGATGGCTTTTCTCTTGTCAACCGCCAGAATTAGCTGTTCCCACCTCAGTCTTTCCTGAGGGATACTTCTCTCATAGAGTTACTCTGTCCTGCATTGTAGTCAAGTGGTCATTCTCCTGTCTTACCCCGGGTTTGAAGTCAGACTTCTCATCTTTGTACCATCGTAGATCTGAACATGGGGTCTGCAGCACTGACCTGCCCCCCCAGTGTGGAAGGAATGCACACATTTCCTTTGACATTAGAATTATGAAGAAGACCCCAATTCATGACTTTTCTAATGCTCCCTCGCTTCTGAGAACACAGCAGGCCTTCCTGTGCTTACCTGCTGTGATGTGTATGGCCAAGACTCAAGCCACCCAGTCAGTGGTCAGACTTCTGTGACTTTGAGTGAGTCACCTCTTCTGACCTCAAGTTCATTATTGGTAAAAGTAGGGGGTTTATACATATGAAAGAAAAGAAAGCCCCAAGTCTCCTGTCTACTGGAGCTTCCAATGTGGTAGCTAATGCTGTTGGTTTTATGAGACCCTAGGCTGGGGACACTTCAGCCCGTTGGTCAGTTCAGCTGGTGCCTCTATCTGCAAGCAAGGAAGGCTGAAGGGAGACAAAGATAAATTTAATAGTTCTTGAAGTCATGTCATCTGGAATTTTGAAGAAAGTCTTTGAAGCTTGTCTCAACTTTGCTGTCCTATCTCCAAGACAGCCTCGGGGGAAACTCTTTGCTCAGCTGCCCTTTGAGTGGGTGGCCTGGAGTGGCCATTGGGAGAGAGAATTTCCTGAGCCCCGTGGAGGTGACTCTGAAGGTAGGTGACACGGCTGTGGAGGAGGACTGGACACTCAGCCCTCTGGCCTCCAAGCCCAGCTCTGTCTTAGAAAGAGATCCTCTGCCCCCCTGGTTCCCAGCAGCCAAGCTGGGTGCTCTGGATATGCTTTCTTACGGAGTTCCCACTGCCAGCTGGGGCAGGCATGTCTGTGTTTACAGGCGCGAGAACTGAGGCCGAGTGACCCAAGATCACAAACTCAGTCCCACCCCGATCTTGGATTTGCCTGCCTGTCTTGCACACGTCCCTCAGCCCATCCGGACTCCATCTTCCCCTTGGAAGATGGGCTGATAACCCTTCACTCCTGCATTGAGGGGAGATGAAATGGGCAAGGAGGGAGGGCTCAGGTTTGCAAAGTGTTCACCTTGTGCCAAGCAGTGGGTTTGACTCACATCGTTTCATTAATCCTTGCCTTGACCTGGGAAGTAGATTCTATTATTATCCCCATCTCACAGGTTAGAAAATGGAGACCCTGAGTGGAAAGGCTTGCCCAGAGCTATCTTGCTGGTGATCTTGGACTAAGATTTGAACCTGGGTGGGCCTTATTAGTGTGTCATGGCATGAGAAACCCAGCACCGGGGCTGGCACATCATAGTGCAAAGATGCTTGTGTCTTCCTACTTTTCCTCTCCACGAGGACAGGAATATCCAATTTGCCTCTCACGATCCCTCATGGCCTGTGCCTGCCACCTAGAAAATGGGCACTAGAGAGAAAAAGCTCTTTCCTTCTTTTAGGGGTTGGGGAGCCCTGTGTCAGGACCTGTACTGACCTCTTTGCCAACATCGTGTCAGGCAGTCCCCAAGCACGCAGCAATCCTATAGGGCATGCTGCTGTCACTATACTCATTTTGCAGATGGGCAAACCATGCTCCACAGGAGGGTGGAGAGCTTTCCCAGGGCCACTGACTGTAGAGGTCCCTGAGCCAGAACCCAGCCAGTCCAGCTCAGACCCTTGCTCACAGTCACCCTGTGTCTATAACCAAAGCAGTCTGGCCCAGAACTCACCCTTTACCAGTGTCCTCCTTCCTTTCCTCTTCACGAGGACAAGAAGGTCCAATTCTCCTCTCATGACCCTCACGGTCTAGTGTGGCAGGCAAGCCCTACCTGGGTCCCAGACTCCGTCACAAGGACTGGGGTGGTCAGGGGCACCGTGTCCAGGTCGGGCCTGGGATCGGGTGCCCCTAGTGTCTGCAGTAGACATGAGCTCAAGCCCGCAATTTGGATCTGTTTGTTCGTGACATAGTCATTTGACAAGCATTTGAGTGCCTACTGTGTACCTGATGCTGTTCTAGGCTCTATCCAGCAGTGAACAAAATAGACATGCAAGAATCTCTGCCCTCATTGTCCCTGAATTTTAACCCAAGGCAGACCAGGGACGAAGAAACATATAAAGCCAAGTAGTGATAAATCCTGTGAAATAGAACAAAGCAGGAAGGAGAGAAGAGGGTGGCCAGTGGAGTAGCCTTTAGGGCCGAGCCCCGTGTGAAACATGGGAATGGCCAAGGCAGACCCCTGGGGAAGGATGTCCAGGCTCTTCCCTGGCAGTGTCTCTGTGGGTGAATTTGCCTAGCCTGGCTTCTTCCCACTTCCTGCTGGCTCTGCCATTCTCCCTCCAAGTCACATAACTGCTTGCTTCCCTCCTTCTGGCTGCCCCTCTGGACTACCGCAGGTGCCTTGTATCTGTAATCTCTGCCTCCTGTATTCATAAAAGTTTGATCAATTCATTCAGCCAGTGTTTGCTGAGAATCTACAATGCACCAGACTCCACAGAGATGAGTCAGGCAAAATTCATGCCTTCATGGAGCTTGTTGCTAGAGGGCAAATGTCAGAAGGAA
The DNA here is from genome assembly GCF_000164805.1 of Carlito syrichta. Lineage (NCBI taxonomy): Eukaryota > Metazoa > Chordata > Mammalia > Primates > Tarsiidae > Carlito > Carlito syrichta. The sequence goes on from NW_007249169.1 coordinate 304,847, forward strand.
CAAAGGGGTGGCCCTTGGGATAAATGTGGCCCACAGGCCAGTAGGGAGCCCGGGGTGGAAGGGCCACAGGGAACAGCCCTGATGCAGAAGGGAAGGGCCATGGAAAGCTTTCTGGAGATGGTGGCATCTACCATCAGGTCTAGGGAACAATTGGCCAAGTGGAAGAGAAAGGAAACACCATTCCAGGGAGGGGAAAAAACAAAAAAACGATTGTGAGAGAGCTCAACAAGTTTAGAAACTGAGAGTAGTTTAATAAGAGTGCCAGGAAGTGACTAGAAGTGATGAGGTCAGCTATGGCCGCACTCCCCTGCTCCCTGCACCTGTCATTTTGGTCATACCCACACAACCATCTTCCCAGCACAGTGCTTTGGCTGGGTCATACCAAATGCCTCAGTGGGAGGGGCCATCACCTAGTGAAAAATGCTCTGATCTGAATGTTAGGAAGTTGTTGGTTTGAATCCTACCTCTGTTGCTGTCTAGGATTTGGACAAGTTATTTCAATTTTCTGAGATTCAGTTTCTGTATCTGTAAAATGGGGATCATAATACGTGCTCCATCAAGTGAATGTAATGATGAAAGGAGACGCTATATGTAAAGTGTTTTGCACTGTATTCTATAAATGATAGCCCTCACGCCAAACAATGGATCCTGTGTCCATCATATGAAGCTCAAATTCCTCAGTCTTATATTCAAGGCTGCTGGATTTGGGTCCAGTCTTCAATTATAACCCCTTTGTGGCCTCTAGAACCATTCAACTACCCTCATTTCCCTTCTGCTCTCCCACCATTCCAAAATCCCCATGCCGTTCCCCGAGCCTGAAATCCTCTCTCAATCCACATCACTCAGCCTTCAAGAAAGACCCAATCCAAGCAACAGAAAAGGAATACAATCTTCGCAGTCCTTCTGAAAATAGAAATGAGAAGCTGAATGCTGCTTGAGCTTTGACTCCTGGCAAAGGGCTGCCTTCCTCTATTACATTCCTGTAATAGATGTTCTGAGTGCCTTCAATTGGGTCAAGTTGCACTGGGAGAGATCCTGTCTTCTTGCTCCCCACTCCCTTCACCTTGATTGTACACACCGAAGGGGGCTGGGCCACTCTGGCTCCGATTACCCCTTTTCCTCCCAAGCCCTCGGCACTGCCCAGCATGGAGTGGGCATCACTAATTTTGTCTACCAAATTCAGCATTTGAGGGGAACAGCTAGGCAGCCTTTTCTACGAACCTAGTAGAATTAAGAGTGATAACGGGCAGGTGAAGAGGGAGCTTGTTTTTTCAAACAGAAGGCCCTCTTCTGTGTCTTCAGAACCAATCTGTACAGTTTTAATGGAGACTGAGTGACTTGAGTAGGCACAGGGCTCTGGGGAGACGCAAATCCAAACATCATGCTTCAGTAATTGGATGAGGCAGATGTTGCTCCTGGCAGATTTCAAGTTCTAATATTTGGAACAGCAAGGCTCCTCTCACAAAAAACTTCCTCAAACTGTGAGCTTTCCAAACAGTGAAAACAGTGCCCGTTGATTATGGTTCCTTTCCATTGCTTTGAGTGCTGAAGGAGACTATTACCCCGTTAGCCTTGGTTCCACCTAGGAGGGCTTGACATTGAAGTGGGACACTGATTTGAAAGAAGTCATCTCCCTCACGTTCACAAACACACATTTAACTGTCAAGTTAGACCCAGGACAGACCCAGGGCTGTCAAACAGCCCCTCCCTGAAAGCTAGAACCTTCAAGTTTTTCAGACCCCGGGTACAGTCCTCGTTGTGTGAATCACAGAAAGCAGAGCCTGGATTTAAACCAGAAATTCATTATCTAGAACAAATCCCAAGGGGACCCTTGAAACTCCAGAAAAGTGCCCCAAATAATAACTACTTATAATTCAACTTCATATTTTTCTTAAAACAAATTTTAAATTGTTTTAGTTAAAATAGCATATGCAGGTTTTTTTTTTAAACCCAATATTACTAAGACAATTATAGTGACAAACAGAGGTTCATTGCTCCAACCCCTCAAGCCACCTGGTCTGCTCTCCAGAGGCAGTACTGTACAATTGTTTTACCTGTCATTTGGTAATTTCTCCCATATTTAAAAATAACGGGCTATAGCACTACTTCTAGATTCCTTCTCTTTAGACATTATCCATTGATATTGTATCATAGTATTTGAGGCCTTAGCATCCTTACACCACCATCCCTCCCCTCCCCTTCCTCTAACCTATCTATACACTTATAGCACGGTGTTTAATTAATTCACTGGTTAGCATTTATATTATTATGACTATGTTCCAATTGCTTTCCTATCTCATACAACCTTTTGCTTTTCTTGGAGTTATTAATTCCATTACTGTTATTTTCTGATTTGTTTTGTTTTCTATGAACCTACAATTGATTTTTTCCAAATTTTCCAGCATCAGACATCTGATAATAAACTTTTAAAAAGTTCAAATATATCACAGATGTTCTATCAACTTTATTTTTGTGACTCAGCCCATGTTTCCATGTTATTGGATCATTTCTGGTCTTGGGGCAGAACTGCCTTTCTGAGATTTTTGCATCTCTCTCCTGAGTAGGAGCCAATGTTTCCTGGACCTTGTATCTTCTTCTTTGTTTATTTTCTTGTTTTACTGAATTATTCCCTTCAGTACTTGCCTAAGAAGAAAGCATGCAGGAAAGACGAAGCTTTTGAGATGTTTTATATCTTAAGACGTCTTATTCTACACTTGCACTCAGTAGATAGTTTGGTGAATACAGAACTTTTGAATAAATACCATTTTCCTTAGAATTTTGAAGACATTGTTCACTGTTCTTTAGCATCTGGCATTATGTTACTTCTTTGATAATTTTCCATCCCCCCCATTTTTTTCATTCTTGCTTTCTCTGAAACTCCTTACAGTCAGATAATAGACTATCCTTCTAATTCTGATTTTAATCTTTTCTCTTCTTTTTTCGTTTCTTTATCATTTTGTTTATTGAAGCTTTTCTCAAATTTATCTTCTAACTTATCTACTGCAGTTTTATTATTGTTACCATATTTTTAATTTCTTAGGGATTTTTATCCTCTCAGTTTCTTTTTCATGGCATCTTGTTCTTTTTTTCTATATATGACATCTACACATCTTATAAGGTATTACAGATAGGGTCTTTGGCCCTCTACATTTGTTCTGCTGCTGTGGTTTTTCTCTTTGTTCCAGATTTCTTCTTCTTTTTCTCTTTTCCTCCCTTTCCTTTGTGTTGGAGACTGTCTCAAATGTCTGGTGCTCCCGTTCATGTCTAGAAAGAAGCTGGGTAAAAGCCCTGGGTGAGGGATGGAGCTTCACACAAGGTAATGAGAGTATCAGCAGCACTTTTTTTTTGAGTTGGTGTCTCACTCTTGGCACACAGGCTAGAGTGCAGTGGCACACTCACCGCCACCGCAGCCTCGACTTGCTGGGCTTAGGTGATCCTTCCGCCTCAGCCTTCCAAGTAGCTGGAACTACAGATGCGTGCCACCACACCTGGCGGTGAGTCCCACTTTTTATTGGTCGGCTTCCATGTGTCTGTGTGTAGATGCCTTTTTTCTTTGGAGGTTTAGTTTCTCTAAGTGGAACAGGAGGGGCCTATTCTGGTAACAGAGCCATTGCAGGTGACTGAGGGCTTCGAGGTTTGTTTTCCTGTCTTCATCCTCCTGTTTTGCTGCTGTACCTGGTATGTTCAAGCCTGGAATGACTTTCAGTTCCTTTGAATGGAAGAATGAACCTCATCTTCTGGTTTCTATCAAGGAGTGGGTAGAGAGCGAGGGGTCTGAAAGTCTGTCACTCAATCTCTGTTTTCAACCTGTGCCTTACTCTGTTTTTGGTGGTCCCTCCATGCTGAGCCTTCAGGGGTCTGTGGGGCCAATGTCCTCGCTTCCCTTGATGACTCGTAGAGACACAGATGACCACTTCCTCCACTTTGCAATTTCATCTTCCAAAACTGGGCTGAAAGCCTCTTGCCTGCTGTTGCCACCTCTCTTATTCTCAAGTCTTCATGGTTAATGACTGTAATTCTTGTACTGTCATGTTTCGGAATCGGAGAAGATAAATAGATATGGAGAATCTGCCTTGTGTCAGAGAGTTCCCTTTTTTAAAAAAAATCCTTCAATATCCTTTTTTCTTTGGAAGTCTGGTTTCCCTAAGTGGAATAGGAGGGGCCTGTTCTGGGAATACACATAAAATGTACTCAGAGGCCAGGCATGCTGACTCACACCTGGAATCCAAGACTTTGGGAGGCTGAGGCAGGAGAATCACTTGAGACCAGCAGTTTGAGACCAGCCTGGGCAACACATGAGACAGATTTCTTCAAAATAAAAAATAAAGGAAGCCGGACTCGGTGGCTCAGCCTGTAATCCCGCGCTTTGGGAGGCTGAGGTGAGTGAATTGCCTGAGCCCGCGGGTTCGAGACCCTCCTGGGCAACTTGGTGAGACCTCATCTCTACAATAAATCAAAATATCAGCCGGGCATGGTAGCACGTGCCTGTAATTCTGGCTGCTTGGAAGGCTGAGGCAGAAGGATCGCCGGAGCCCAGTGGGTTGAGGCTGCAGCGTCCGGGAGTGACCACTGCACTCCAGTCTGGGCAACAGAGTGAGACTCCAATTCAAAACAATAAAAAATAAAAAATAAAGGAAATTAGCTAGACATAGGGGCACACACCTATAGTCCCAGCTACATGGGAGGCTGAGGCAAGACGATCATTTGAATCCAAAAGTTTGAAGCTGCAGGGAGCTGTGATCATGTCACTGTGCTTTAGCCTGGGTGACAGAATGAGACCTTGTCTTTTAAAAAAAGTAAAATGTAAAAGGCACCCAGGAAACTTCAATACATGAATTTTAAAATGATCAAAGCATAAAATGCCACACCCAGAAAACACTCTAAGGAAAACCTGAGGCATTCATATCATAAATGGAGAATTAGGCTAAAATTGCACTCAACCTCCACTTGAACACGTCTGGTAACAAAGCTCCCATGACCTCCAGAGAAGAGATTTGTAGGAGGAAATAGTTGTGCATCAGAATGACCCATGATACAGTAAAAAAAAAAAAATCCAGGTTCTTGAGCACTACCTCACACCCCCTGGTTAAGAATCCTTAAAGAATGTCTGATGGGGTTTAAAGAGTTAATTCTGACCCAAATCTGGAATCTTGGAGAGATAGAGGCAGGGGTGAGATATCACCTTTTTCACTTGTCGGGGTTCATAGTAGAGCCTGGCTTCGTGAGCAGCAAGTGGGCCTGCTCTGTTCCTTCTCGCCTCCATCCAAGGGAATTTGGGCTCCAAAAAGTTGGGAGATAACCACTCACACAAGGCTGCCGCCACACACTGATCCAAGGCAAGTGGCAAAAAGAGGTTAGACTCCCTGTGAAGACTTTGCATACTTTACTTGGTTGTTTCCACCCACCAGCCAGCAAAGACCCATGGCTGTCACCCCACAATGACCAATGGCTATCACCCAACAACTCGTAGGTAACTCCCCTGTGGAGTTAGGAGATTGGGGCAGGGCAGAAAGCTGCACGTGTGTAAGGAAAGTCCTTTTGGTGTAGCCCAGAACAGTGGGGAGCAAGAAATCCCCTTCTCTGTCCTATCTGGGCTTAAGCAAATGTAGTTTTAGACAAGTCATCTGGTGGGGAGCTGAGTTAGAGCCACTTGCCATGGCTGGCTCTTTGGATTTTGTGAAATGGTAAGAACGGCAGCCATGGAGCGACTGTTGCTAAGAGCTGGACGTTGGGCTGAGTACTTTACATGTGCTTTTTTCAATCCCCATCACAACCAGTGAGGTGGATTTTGCTCTCCCAGCTTCATTGACAAGGAAAGGGGGCAGGCAGAAGTTAAACATCAGGTCCAAAAAGACAAGAGGAGCAGGCAGTACAGGAAGGAGAAAACCCAGATAGTGTAGCAACAATGTTCACACCAGTGCCCACCTGGCCTTTGGTGGCTGCTCCAGCTCTTCAAGTGACAGCATGTGGCTGAGTCTTGAGAGGGGGTGACATAGTGTGGGTCCTCTAATAATCACCCAATAGTGTTATGTCAGATGAGGCATTGCCCCTCTCTGGGCTTTGGTCTCCACCTCTTACTTATGGTCAAGACACAAAGAGGGTTCTGCTGGCATTTGGAAAACAGCACAAGCCAAGTCTGCCCCACTTGTCCAAGTTCCTGGACAGGGATAGCCAATATGTGACCCGAACCACCTAAAGACACAGACTTTTAGAATCTCAAGAATTGAAGTCACAGAACTTGTAAATCATAGAGATTTGGTCATAGATCGTTGAAACCACAAGCATGTGATTCTAGGGTTTTTGCAAGGACTTTCGTAACAGAAATTGCATCTTTGCTAGAGTTACAGGACATTTAGGTCATAGAATTTATGAGTAGAAATTGACCTTAGCAGAATGTAGCAATCTTCAAAACAATTCTGACATCATTATGTATTTCTGTGATTTATCACACACACTTATAAAGGACTCATTGCATGGGAGTCACTCTTCTGTGCACTTAATTTTTCAGTTGAGCAAACTGAGGAGCAGAGAGGCTAAGTGGCTGATCTATAATGCCTAATTGTAGAGTGGCAGGGCCAGGGTTCAGGACCCAACCCCAGAGGCGACTGGCTCTGGGGTTCATGCTGTCAGCCTAAGCTGAACAGTGACGTCGAAAGCCACAGCAATCTGGCCTTTGCCTTCCAGGCAAACAGCTGTCCCTGCTGCTTGGGTAGCTACTGTAATTTTGCCACCATTAATCCAAACATTCGATGAATCCTTTGTCAATATTCGGCTCTCTTCTGATAATTTCACTTGCAGGCTTTTTTATTTTTTTCACTTTCAGGCTTTTTCTTTTTCTTTTTAATTTCACTTTCAGGTTTTTCTTTTTTCTTTTTTTTTACTTTCATGTCAAACCTTTCATACTTTCTTTTTCATTGGGAATAATGAGGAACATTTATTAAATTTAATTTCTCAAATTTTTAGCTTTTTTCCTAGAAAGAAGTACATTTCTTTTAGACAGAAAAGACAGTTCTCAAAACACCCAAATCCTAAAGACCATTTTTAAAAACCTTTCCAAGCGCATAATTACATTTTGACATTTACCCCTCAGGTTTCTGTATGTGGAGCATGGCAAACATAATTTTTCAAAAACAAATTAGACCAATGTAGAATTTTGCTCTTCCTGTGAATTTTTCTCTTGATAAGATGTGTGTTTTGAGATTTTGAGATTGGTAAAGGATGTTTCTTTTTTTTTTTTGAGTTGTTGTCTCACTCTGTCGCCCAAGCTAGAGTGCCGTGGCACAATCACAGCCACTGTACCCTCGACCTGCTGGGCTCTGGCGATCCTTCTGCCTCAGCCTTCCAAGTAGCTGGAACTACCAGCACACTACTGCACCCAGCTAGTTTTTTATTTTATTGTAGCGACGAGGTCTTGCCAAGTTGCCTGGGCTGGTCTTGAGTCTGCGGGCTCAGGCAATCCACTCACCTCGGCCTCCTGAAGTGCTGGGATTACAGGCTGAGCCACTGAGTCCAGCTTGATGTTTCTTTCTTTCTTTTTTTTTTAAAGGACAGAAAAGAAAGGAAACTTAATTTTCTAATTCAAAATAATGCCAAGAGCAAAACAAATGTCTCCTCAAAGTTTCAGAATATGGCATTTGAGACAGCATAGATGAGGAAATTGATTTGCTACAAACCAGAAAGGAGTGGTTGTGATTTTTCAAAATGATTTTGGGTTTGTCCACAGCTCATTAGCATTTCATGCAAAGGTAAGGAAGGAGTGAAAGAAAACTCAGTGGAAATTTGTAAAATCTCTTAGCTGTTCTAGTAAAAGTTTTGGTAAGAGAGTTGGTTAAATTAGTGGCCTTGGTGAGTTTGACATTAAGGGAGGGCTGAGTGGAGAAGCTGAGGAGTTCTGGGAGTTCAGGTATCCAAGTTAACCTGTTTCTTCTCCCTACTATCCTTTCCTGATTGTGGGACATATAAATCACACCAAATCCTGTCCTTTCTGTCCTGCCCACAACGAAATAAACACAGAAACCACCACCTCAACAGCCATTAAAAAGGAAAGAGGTGACATAGATTTGGATCCCTGATAACATCCACTCCAATAACTCAGTGCCAGAGCTGAAAAGAGTCCTGATCCCGTCCTGTTTAGAGAGTCAAAGGAAGGTGAAGAGATACGGAATGCCTATGGGAATAATCTAGATTGGGTAGTCAGGAAAGTTGCTCTGAAGGGTAGCACTGAAGGTGAAAGCTGAGTGATCAGAAGGAGCAAGAATGCAAGGATGGGAAAGAGGATTCCAGGGCAAAGGGGCAGCAAAGACGGAATGAATCTGGATGTTTGAGGAAGTGAAAACATGGCTGGGGTGACTGGAGTGGACTGGGAAAAGAAGTATGAGATGGAGACAGGGACCAGATGCAGATATAAAAATGATCTAGAGACTTCAACTTCCACTCATGATTAATCCTCCCAACTGAAACCACAAAATGGACAAAATATGCAAAACACTTTTCAAACACTGGAGAGCAGTCAGAGCAGGAAAGCAATGCTGAGAAAAAGGAAATCAATGACGTGATCCCTACAACTGCCCCAGCAGGACTTGTAAGAAAAATACGGATGAGGAGAGAACTACCGAGAAAGACAGAGAGAGACAGAGAGAGAAAAAAAAAGGAGGAGGAGGAAGAGGTAGAAGAAGAAGAAGAAGAAAGGGTCAGCAGGAGAGGGAGGGAGGGAAAGAGAAAAAGAAGAGAAGGAGGAGGAAGAGTTGGCAGGAGAGAGGGGAAGAGGAGGGAGGTGGGGGGAGAGAGAGGCAGGCAGAGAGGTCTTCTCAAGTTAGTTGTTGAATCATAATCTGCACATACATCAGAGAAAATTACCTGAAAGGACTGAGTGGGCAGGCAGAGGAGAGGTCAGAAAAGAGTAAACAAAACAATATTAGGAGTTTATACACATCTGAAAACATTTCAGATGTGTATAAACTCCTAGCCAAAGTGGGAAGACTAGCCAAAGTGGAGAGACCTCCTAATATATGGGCATTGAGCAGAGTTGTCATAAGGGTACTGCTTCAATAGTGGGGCCAATGTAGCCTGGAATAAAGCGTGCTTGAGACCCCCTTTCAAGGCTGAACACCTTCTAAACAAACAAATTGATTCTGAGGACATTACTGCTATCCAGGAACAAAACTCAATGCAATAAATTACCACAGACAACTATGTAAAATTTATAATGCCACACATCCAATAAAAAATTGCCAAGCATGCAAATAAGTAAGAAAATATAAGCCGTAATTGGGAGAAAAGTTAACTAATAGAAACAGAACCAGAAATTTCAAACATGGTAGAATTTTCAGACTATGATGTTAAAATACCTACTATAAATATATTCCATATGTAACAAAGGTTAGAGGAAAATATGATTATGATGAAAAGAACGGAAGATGTAAACAAAGACCTAAGCCAAACTTTCAGAGATGAAATATGCAATATAAAAAGCACACATATTGGGAGTAAGAGAGATTACACACTGTAAAAGAAAAGATTAGCACACTTGAAGACAGAGCAATAGGAATTATCCAAAATGAAATGTAAAAAAGAAAAAAGACCAAGAAAATATGCCACATAATATAGGTATCTTATAAAAAGACCTAAAAAGGTGCAGCTGGCATCACACTTAAGGGTAAAGTCTTAAATGCTTTTCTTTTTTTTTGTGAGTTGGAGTCTCACTCAGTCGCCCAGACTGGAGTGCAGTGGCTGCTCCCGGCCACTGCAACCTTGCCTGCTGGGCTCCGGCGATCCTTCTGTCTCAGCCTTCCAAGTAGCTAAAACTACAGGCGCGTGCTACCACTCCCAGCTAAGTTTTGATTTATTGTGGAGATGAAGTCTCGCTAATTTGACAGGCGGGTCTCGAACCCACGGGCTCAGGTAATCCACTCACCTCAGCCTCCCAAGGCATGAGGTTACAGGCTGAGCCACTGAGCCCGGCTTAAATGCTTTTCCCCAAGGCTTGGGATGAAGTAAAGATGTCATCCCTCATCACAACCACCCAACATTGTACTGGAGTCAATGAGTCAAAGGCACTCAGAGGCAGGGGAAGGGGAGATATGGGACAGTACATGGGAAGAGAGGGTGCCATGCATGATTATCAGGGAGTTCTGCAGAAGGGCATGGTGAAGCAAGGGCTGAGCTGAGAGTGTCCAGGGCAGATAGCCAGGAGCCCCCAGTGGACCCAAGTGGTTGTGCCTGTCCCTGGTAGGCATCCAGGCTCTGTCCCTCATGGCACTGACAGCATGGTGGGCTGGCCAGCAGGGGCATAAACTTGTTGGAATCAGAGGCAGGAAGCATGGGTGGTTGGGTGGCAGCAGCATCATGCCAAATAAGTCACCTGGTATAGCAGAAAAACTGAGAGGTGTACTTTTTAGAAAGGAGGAGTTAAAACTGTCTTTATTTGCCAATTACATGTTCATCTACGTAGAAAAGGTCAAGGATTTAACAAAAAAAATTACTAGAACTCTAATAAGTTTATTCAGGTCACAAGATAAAAGGTCAATAGACAAAAATTAATTGTATTCCTATATGCTAACAATGAACAATTAGAAATTGGAAAGAAAAGATCATTTGCAATAGCATTAAAATATGAAATACTTAGGGATACATTTATCAAAATATGTATAAGATTGTACACTGAGAACTACAAAATACCATTTAGAGAAACTGAAGAAGATCTAAGGAAACAGAGAGATATACCATGCTCATGAAGTAGAAGACTTTTTGAAAGGTAATTTCTCCCCAAAGTCATTGATGATTCCAATGCAATCCCAAAATTCAGACCACTTTTTAAAAAAATGTAAAATATATGAACTTATTCTAAAATTTATATGAAGATCAAAGGTCCTGAAAAGCATTTTTGAAAAGAAAAAAAGTCAGGTCTTATACCACTTGATTTAGGACTTACTATAAAACTATAGTAATCACTACAGTCTGGTATGACAAAAAATGGAAAATAGATTAAGGGAGCAGATTAGAAAGTTCAGAAATAGAGCCAAACATATATGGTCAATAGATTTTTCAACCAAGGTGCCAACCAAGGTCTCACTCTGTTGCCTCGACTGGAGTGCAGTGGCCGCTCCTGGCCACCACAGCCTCGACCTGCTGGGCTCTGGCGATCCTTCCGCCTCAGCCTTCCAAGTAGCTGGAACTACAGGCATGCGCTACCACGCCCGTCTAATTTTTTTATTTTATTGTAGAGATGAGTTCTCGCCAAGTTGCCCAGACAGGTCTTGAACCCGTGGGCTCAGGCAATCCACTCACCTCAGCCTCCCAAAGCATGGGATTACAGGCCCAACATAATCTCTTAAATGAAAAGAATGTTCTTTTCAATAAGTGGTACTGGAAACATTGGCTATTCACAAGGAAACAAGTGAAGCTAACAGCTAGATATGAGCTTGTTTAGCAATGGCAGAGGGTAGCAAATGGTCTGAGCTTTCTGGCTTCCTGCTCCTCTATTTTGGAGAGACTCCACTTAAACGGGGAGTGGAGGAATGGGGCAACATAACCATATTTCTCCAGGAATGTATATGACCTTAAAACTTTCTTGTTCTAGGAAATGTACACTTAAAATCACTCTTTGAGTCAAGTAAGCATTATGCTTTCTACTTGAAGAGTTCAGCTTTGGGAAATGTGGCCATTACCCAGATTCTATCTCCTATTCCCACTTATTTAAACAAAAAACGCTGTGCCTTCAAAAATCATGCCACCGTGTAACTCAAAGTGTTTATTTATAGTCTGGTCTATCTAGAAGGAAAAGAAGAGCTCACATAGTTCAATCTCCTCATTTTCTCTGGAAAACCGAGATTAGAGCGAAATGACTTGTTCAAAGACACACCACAAATGACTAGCAATAATGATACTAATAATGATAATATCAAATGTTTACATAGCGCTAATTCTGTGCCAGGTGCAGTCTAAGCACTTTACACATATTGACTCATTTAATCACAATATCAGCCCTGTTGATTATACAGTCACTCAGGATTGTACATTTTCCAGATGAGAAAACCAAGGCACAGAGTATTTAAGTAGCTTACCCTAGGTTAGCCTGTCAGTGAGCTGGAGTGGAAGGCAGGCGCTTGGTTGCAGAGTTTATCTTTATACCCACAGCCTTCCCAGGGCATTCGGGGGTCCCTGGGCAGCCAGACCCCCAGCCTGAGACCTCCCACACCAAAGCCATAGATCCACCACTGCAGATGGTCTGACATGCGATTGATGCTGCACTCACCGCCAGCCAGTGATCTCCACTTAACGGGCAACTTGGCCAAGCTGGATCACAGCACATGAAGCAGACACAAAGAAAACATTTGGAGGATGCCATAATAAAAGGACTTAATAGAGGCATGTGCCCAGAGTACAGTGGGAACAGGTGTTTTAATTCTGCATACAGGGAAAGCCCCACAGGGGAGGTGACATTTCAGCTGGTTTAAAGGAAGAAGTATTTGTCAGGCAGGCAAGAGAAAGTCAAAGGTCTTCTGGGCAGAGTGAATGGCATGTGCCAGGATTTCAAGTGTCAGAGAACAGGAGCAAAGAGCCCAGGGGTGGGAGCTGGGGCTGCAGTGGTGGCCACATGCACACCAGGAATACCGAGCATGAGTTTTCTTCTGGAATTTTCTTTCAATGATAAGGTGTACTCCCTCTACTCAGACCCCTGGACACAGCTACAGCAATGCTGGCTGGGAGTCTTCACCTGTCCAGCCAGTCTTTTCTACTAGGCTCCCACCCTGGGCTCATCCCACACACCTGCTCAGTTGAACTGTGTAGTTTAGAAGGGGGGATGGCTGGTGACAAGAAGCAATGCAAAAACATGGTGCTGAGTTTGAAATCTCTGTATTTTCTTTGGCTTCATTCTTCTCTTGACGTTGAAGGTATTTCAAAGATGAGTCTCTGAAAAAGACCCTTCTTCACAAAAGGGGTGCCTTTTGTTTTACTCAGGGATGCCTCTGCTTGTCAGAGTCCAGCCAGGGACCCACTAGGCTGGGATGTGCTGACCCATAGCTCTATGAAAAGAAGGCTCATGGGAAACCAGAAAGCTAATGGCAGAGATTTAGTGGGAGAAGTTCACACAGGGCACAGGGCCCCATGCTAGGCTACGCACCTGCTGCCTTGCTCATGCTGGGACTGTCTCAGACCTTCCCTGTTCTGTCTGTTAATGTCATGGATTAAATGAAGGCTGCTGTGACTGAATTAAGGTACTAAGAAATTTTCATGTCCCAAGAGGCAAAGGTACTCGGAGGTGGAGGGTCAGTGTGGACAGTGCCCGGGGAGGAGGGGTGCCATGCCCGCTTCTCAGGGGGTTCTGCAGAAGGGCCCTGAAAGGGTAAACTGAGGCAAAATGGGTTGGTGCTGCAGGAGTAATGCAAAGAATTGCAAAGGAGAAGGAAACAAAGTTTATTATCCACTTTCCATAGACAGAAAGGGGTTGCACTCAATAGGCAAGTGTGCATCAAAGGCTGAGAGACTGGGTATATTTAAGGCTCTTTTGGGCTAAGGAAAAAGGTTGTATTTTTTGCTGTAGGTAACAGAAGTCACAAAAGTCTTGTTTCTAGATATCCCCAGGCACCAGTATCTCATAACTCCAGGTGGTGGACCAGAGGTTGGTTATTCAAGACCAATAACAATACATCATTGCCAGAAACAGATGCCTAGAAAAACAATTAGCACTAGACATGCTTAAGGGGCTAGAAACAATTGCCAAGTCCTAACCCTGGGAGGCCGGTTTTTTACTTCCCTCTGATGAGTAAGAGATAAGGAGTAGGCTGGTCAACAGAAAGGCTAGGCAATATACAACAGGGCTAGGTCTGAGACAAAATGGCTGCACTCCTGCTAGGATGATTTTACCAACTTCTTCTACTCTAAGATTCTTGGGGCTCTTGTCTTTCAGGCACAGTGGAAGAAGGGTAGAGCTGAGAGTGTGCAGGGCAGATAGCCAGCAGCCTCCACTGGACCCAAGTGATGGTGACTGGCACTGGTGGTAGGCATCCAGGCTCTGTCTCTTGTGGCACCTGCATCATGGTGGGCTGGCCAGCAGGGGCATATGCTTGAGGCAGGAGACATGAGTGGGTAGGTGGCAGCAGCATGGTGTAGCAGGGAAACTGAAGCAAGTGTTCTTTTTCAGCATTGCCAGATGCAGTGAGGGCTGGTGGAAGCCTGGGAAATACACACAAGGAAAAGATGTACAGGTTTCTCAGTCTGGGCACCACCAGCGTCAAAGGGTGCCAGAATAGGGGCACCAAATGGTTAGAAGCCCTGAGAGAGAGCGCATGCAAGGAGGAAGAGTAGGGGCTAAGGAAGTTGAATGTGGGCACCTGAGAGTGGATTTGTCTGTTCTTCAACTCCCAGACGCTCAACCCAGACCCCACAGTTCCTCGGCTCAGGGGCAACAGATCTGACCTCAGACCCACTCTTGGATTAGGATGGGATATTTCAGTTGGCTTAGGACCACAGCAAGGGGGAGAAGAACCAACCCTTATTGACTCCCAACCATGAACCAGACCCATGCTAGGATATCATATCTCTCACTCTCACAGCAACCCTACAAAATAAGTGTTCATTACTATTTTCATTTTCTTTTCTTTTTTTTTTTTTTTTGAGCTGGAGTCTCACTCTGTTGCCCAGACTGGAGTGCAGTTGCCGCTGGGCTCTGGCGAGCCTTCCGCCTCAGCCTTCCAAGTAGCTGGAACTACAGGCGCGCGCTAGCACGCCCGGCTGATTTTTTAATTTATTGTAGAGATGAGGTCTCGCCAAGTTGCCCAGGAGGATCTCGAACCCGCGGGCTCAGGCAATCCACTCACCTCAGCCTCCCAAGGCGCAGGATTACAGGCTGAGTCACCGAGCCCAGCTACTATTTTCATTTTCTAGCAGAAAAAATTGTTACTTGAGAAAGAAAAGGCAATTTGTCCAAGGGTCCACAGCTAGCAAGTAAAAGAACCTGAATTTGAACTTGGGCTTAACTTTCAAGTCTATGCCTTCTTTGCGACCCTGGGCTCCAGTGACCCCAGCTGAATGGAACTGTGGAGGGCACAGACTGACATCCAAGGTCACGGAGCTCATTGGTCACCAGGACTTATCTCTGGCCATTGAAAATCAAGCTTTGTGCTTTACGTATTCCCAGAATTCAGGTTATTAATAAGAAAGCTCAGCTCATATGGTGCATCCTTGTGCTTTTGCAGGCCTTAGACAAACCTGTCTCTTTGTTCCTTTTTTGAATTCTCTTTGGAGGACACTGATCTAATTGCAGAGGATCCTCAATGAGGGATGTAAAAGGAGGTGACAAACAGAGCAAATGGTGTGAGTGGGTCTAAACAATGAGACCCAGAAACCAGAATGATTCAACTAGAAGAAGGAGGCTGGCAAAGGGATTAATAATGGACTTCAACTCCAGGGATAGTTATTTAGAAAAGAATCGTGAGTCACTAATTCCCCAGGGGAGAGAGGAAGGAAGAGGTCTATAAATGTATGAGGAGAGACCCCCCAAAACCCAGAATTATCTTTTGGAGAGCAAGTCCCTTATAATACAGGCTTCCCTACTGGGTTAGTGTTCTAGGAACCTGTCAGCACCAGTGTACCAGCTAGCATTGTTGTGGGAGACAGAATTCGGTTTCAATGAATATTTTTATTTTTTTAGATTCTTTCAATGTGTTCACCCATTTCATGATGGGTGATTATGAGTATACCTCCTCACACCACACTGAGCTTTCAACACCTTTTGGCCCAAACAGCATGACCCCAATGCCCCACCCTCTCTATCCGCCAGACCTCACCCTGAGTGACTTGTTTCCCTGATGAAGAAAAGTCCTCCAAGAGAAATGTTTTACCAACATGAAAGAGGTGAAACAAAAAATGGTAGAAGCACTAAAAGGCATCAGAGTTGATGAGTTCAAAAACTGCTTTGAGCCGTGGAAAAAGTGTCTCAATAAGTGTAGTGCATCAAGTGTAGAGTACTTTGAAAGTGACTGAAATTTAAACATGTAAGAATAAATACACAAATTTTATACATATATTCTAGATTTTTGTCCCCCACCTTCATGTGATCAGAGACTCTGACTGAGCAAATGCTCTGTTTTGGCAAGTGCAGCTGAACAGTGACCTGTGTGACCATAAGGATAGTACAGAGGTGACAATGGAAAAATTCCAGGTTCAGCCAAAATATGCTTGAATAGGTTTATTCTGAGCCAAATGTGAGTGACTAAATCCCCAGGCACAAGTCTCAAGAGGTCCTGAGAACATGTGCCCAAGGTGGTTGTATTACAGGTAATATCAATACATGTAAAGGGAACTGAAGTTACTAAAAAAAAGCATAAATCAGCACATGTGAGATTCACATTGGAGAGTCTTGGGAAGGCAGGACATCTCTAAGAAGAAGCTTGCAAATCATGGGTGGATTCAAAAAGATTTTCTGATTGACAATTAACAGAAAGAGTTAAACTTAGTCTAAAGACTTTGAAATCAGCAAAATAAATGCTGAATTAAGACAAGCGGGATTGAAGACGCCAAGGCTCTTGATATGTAAATGAAGGCTCTAGGTATCCTGCTTCAGACAATAGGAGGTCAATGTCTTAAAAGGTGCCTGGCTCCTCTGAGAAACCCCCCTCCAAGGGGATTTATAAAGATGCAAATTTACCCAAGGCACAGCTTTTCAGGGTTATTTCAAAATATACCCAGAATCATATTTTGGTGTAAAATAGTTTTGATTTCCTTCTTCATCTGTTATATGATGTTATGCCAGAGTCAGATTGGAAAGTTAGCCATATTATATAGTGTTACTACAAGCTTGTCTGATGAGACGTTACAGTCTGCAGGCTGTGGCTCCATGGCCCCTTAGGAATCTGAGTGAGAGAAAAAATAGGTCAGTTTAGTCCTCAGAGGTGAAGAGCCCAGAGCTGGGTACCAGACCATCTTGGTTTAGCCCCAGCTCTGCTATTTGTTAAGAGGCATGATTGTGAATGAAGTACTCAACTTCTTGGTGCCTCAGTTTCTTCAGCTGTTTCTTCAGCCTCAGTTCTTCAGCCTCAGTTCTTCTGGGGACAATGGCAGGGGTGCTGTGAGGATGAAAGTGGGTTACCACGTAGGAAAAAGTACATGCTGGGCAGTGTCCTGTGATTATAGGTTGGCCAGGAGAGTTGCTCTGCAGGATTCATAGGCTGTACAACCTTTAAAAGCAGCATGAGCCGGGCTCGGTGGCTCAGCCTGTAATCCCGCACTTTGGGAAGCTGAGGTGAGTGGATTGCCTGAGCCCGCGGGTTCGAGACCTGCCTGGGCAACTTGGTGAGACCTCATCTCTACAATAAATCAAAAAATCAGCCTGGCATCGTAGCACGTGCCTGTAGTTCCGGCTACTCGGAAGGCTGAGGTGGAAGGATCACTGGAGCCTAGTGGGTTGAGGCTGCAGTGGCCGAGAGCGGCCACTGCACTCCAGTCTGGGTGACAGAGTGAGACTTCAGCTAAAAAAAAAAAAAAACCCCAAAAAACCAAAAAACAGCATGAACATCTCTTGCTAAAATACAAAAGGGATAAATCTGACTTCCTAAATGATGTGCTGCAGGACTTTCTTTTTTTTAAGTTGGAGTCTGCACCCAGGCTGGAATGAAATGGCGTGATCATGGCCCACCAGTGTCCAACTCCTGGGTTCTGGCAATCCTTCTGCCTCAGGTGTCCACCACCACCCCCAGTTTTTTTTGTTTTTGTTTTTTGTAGAGAAGAGGCCTCACTATGTTGCCTAGGTGGGCTGCTGCAGAACTTTCAACCAATCTTTACAGCTCTTCAGCCTCAGTGTTTTTATCTGTAAAACAGGAATCATAGCACCTGATTGCAAACCAAAAGGTGACTGAAGCCAATCTCAGTCAATTTAGAGGTTTACTTTGCCAAGGTGGAGATCACTGCTAGGAAAAGAAGCAAAAGTCACAGTAGGATCTGTGCCCTGTGCTCTTTCCAGAGACAGTTTTGAGGATTTCAATATTCAAAGGGAAAAGAATGAGCAGGAGAGGAAGGAGAAAAGGAAAAAAGGAGGGGCAGTCAGCGAGTGGTCCCATTCCTGGGCGGCTGCTCACCGAATCCACAGTCTACATGGGAAAAGAGAGGAGTGAGGGGAAAGTTATACATTTGTCTCATGCTTAGCAAAACTACATTTTACATAGGATAAAGCATGTGAAATTACAGCTATTGGGGACAAAAGGAAAGCAGTTTTTTGTGTGGTTCAATTCCCCAGCTTAACTTTTTTCTTTGACATGGTGAGTTCGGGGTCCCAAGAAATATTTTCCTTTCATGTGACCTTACTTTCCCTTAAGACTGCTTGAGAACCAAGCAAGGCAGAAGACATCCAAACCCTTTGCAAAACAGAAGAATGTTGTAGGATGGGGAGATATTTCTTGACAGATGACCCTGGGCAGGTCATCTGTATTCTTTTTCCATAGTAGTCACATGAGTCTAGTGTCTTGACATTGCCAGGCATAAACGTCTCATGACCTCAGGTGGTGGGCTGGAGGATGTCATGGTCGTATGACAACAGTCTGCCAATAAACATGCCTCCCAGTGGTGTGCCAGAGGTCATCGTTGGCTGACAGCAATGTATCCACACAAATGCCTGAAAGATAGATTGTTAGCAAGACTGGACATGCTTAAGGGGTTCTGTGTGATCACCATTTCTAAAACTGAAATTTTTTTTCTTGTTAATGATTGTAGGATAAGAGGTCATGCGGGCAGTGCAAGCTGAACAGCAAGGCATGTCGAGAGGTGAAACTTAAACAAAATGGTTGTGCTGATTTAAAATGGCTGTGTTAAACTAGATATATTCTAAATTCCTAGGGCTCCCTCCTTTCGTTGCTCCCTACCCCAGGACTCTGTACAGCTGTGGCCAGCATGGTCCATCCCTGGGAGGTGATTGGGGCTGGGGGATGGCAGGGTCGAAGGTGCTTCATGAACATTTGCTGACCAGCACTGTTCCCTTGCGAGACCCAGCTCCTAAATAAGTAGGAAGCATCAAAGATTTAGCAAAGCATCCTTCTGAAGGTGAGCACAGACTTCACATTGCTTCTCCCTCATGGACCAATGGACACATGCACCTGCTGCATCTTGCCTGAATGTTTGGTAATATTATAAGTTATTGATGCCAAGCCAGCATGATCACTCATGAGTTCTGTATAGGACTTTCTGAGGAGAAGCTTGACAGGTTCAGCCTGATAGAATTTGCATATAAATACCCTATTCAGCTAGCAGTTGCCACAAGGAAGGTAACTTGTCATTGCTTTGCTCTAAGAACTGCAGAATCTGTGGGATAATGTCAAGGAAAGAGACTCGTGCAGAGATCAGAAAAGCCAGGCCCTTATTCTGCCAACCCCCTCCCCATTTCTCGTGTGACCTTGCATGAGTTACCTGACCTTTGCAGTTATCAGTTTTCTCTTCTCTGAACTGGAACTTGTAATAATACCTAGTGGGGAAATATTACTTATGGTACTATAAAATGTCATCCTTTTAATAGGATACTATATAGGGAATTTTATTGTTTAAAACAAAAGCTTTTAGAGCAGAGGTGTCAATGGTTTCAAGGATCATCTCCAGCTGCCACATCACTTCTTTGTGCTCTGTCTTCCTCAGCATACATTCAGTCAACAAGCATTTATTGAACACTTGCCATGAGCCAGACACTGGGCAGATACATAAAGGAACAAGGCAAGGGATGGCTCTCAAGGAGCTCAGTCTAGTGGAGGAGACACACCTGCATGCAGGGTAATGAGTGCTTTAATAGGATTTTGTACCAAAAAAGTATGTCATCCATAAGAGGGAATGTTAACGTTTAAAGGATGAGTAGCTAGAGAGCTGTAGAAAGGCACTCTTGCTAAACAGACCTAGCAGGGTTCTTTGCTAAATGGATACTTACAAGGAAGTGCACAGATGGGCCTAGGAGAAGTTTCGATTGACGGACTGAAGTGTGACCAAGCAAAGAGGTGGAGGATGGACATGGAGATTTGGAATCATGACCCCTTGGATGTGTCTTAAGTTGAGTCCCCAAGAAAGAGACCCGAGATGGAGACTTGTGGGCAGGAAGTTGGGGAGTGAAGGAAGCAGGGCTGAGGGTAAAGGTCAGCAGTCCTCGGTCACAACAGAGGCCTCAGAATCATCCCCTTAGCAGGGAGCTGAGTGCTAGGTACAACTTTCACAAATATACAGAGTAGCCTTGACCCTGGATCTCTTAAGGCTGCAGAGGAAAGGGAGAAGGAGATGCAAATACCCAGGTTAGGGGAACTTTCAGGGGAGGGTGGGTAGTCCCAGAGGTAGGCCTCTCCAGAATGTGCTCATGAGGAAAGTATACCAGCTTTATGCATCCATTGGCCCGAGGCCCAACCTAAATCCTCGCCCACTTGGACCCTGGAGAGGTCAGACACTGGCTAGCAAGTTAGGGAAAGAGAGGATAGAAAGAAGAGGGAGAGAAATAGAGAAGTCGACCATCTCCCTCCTGCCCCAGCTCTCTGCCCTTCAGGCTCCCAGCCCCAAGCAGGCTTGGAGGGAGGGGGCAGGAAATGGAAGCTTTGACGTTCAGTCCATTCAGTCAGGTTTATTTTGATTATTATTTTGGACTGGCCATTCTGATGTCTAAATTGAAACCGTGACTCTGTTTAGTCCATAAGACTGAGCAGAAGAGACTCGAGCCCCTGGAATGGAGCAGGAAAGAGAACCCCCATGGATTAAAGTTTAGGGGAATGGAGGAGACAAAGGTCAACGTTGTATTTTGATGACATTCTGGGTTGTGCTTATTTAACACAAAGTTACACTTGCACCCAACAGGGGGCTCAGCCTATGCAGAGCACTTGATTGATGTCCATCATCGTTAGAATAAAAGCCGAAACATAAAGGCATAAAGAGAAAGCCTCACTTAATCCCCGGAATAGCCTTATAGGCAGGTCTTGCTCTTCCCCTCTCCACGTCAAGCAGCACTGAGTGTGGGCTGCCTTTGGAGCCTCGTCCTGTTGGTGGCATGAGTGACTTGAACAGCATTGAATGCCACACTCCACTTGTCCAGGGAACTGAGAGCACACTGCAACATCCTTTAATAAGAACTTAACTTGGGATAAAACCAATCATTTCAACTCTACCTAAAAATTTTTTGATGATTCATCATAGTCCAGGAGGATATTATTTATGAAATGGACTAAATTTACCCATAGTCTGGGGGAAATATGACTTATAAGTCTTTTTTAAAAAATGGAAACCTTGCCTTTCGGCTGGAACCGCCATCCTCCAGTAATTCGCCAAAATGACGAACACAAAGGGAAAGAAGAGGGGCACGTGGTCCAAGTTCTCCAGGCCATTCAGAAAACATGGAGTTGTTCCTTTGGCCACATACATGTGAATCTATAAAAAAGGTGATATTGTAGACATCAAGGGAGTGGGTCCTGTTCAGAAAGGAATGCCCCACAAATGTTACCCTGGCAAGACAGGAAGAGTCTACAATGTCACCCAGCATGCTGTTGGCATTGTTAACAAACAAGTCAAGGGCAAGATTCTTGCCAAGAGAATTAATGTGCGTATTGAACATATTAAGCACTCGAAGAGTTGAGATAGCTTCCTGAAACGCATGAAGGAAAATGACCAGAAAAAAAGGAAGCCAAGGAGAAAGGCACCTGGGTTCAGCTGAAGCGCTAGCCTGCTCCACCCAGAGAAGCACACTTTGTGAGAACCAACGGAAAGGAGCCCGAGCTTCTGGAACCTATTCCCTATGAATTTATGGCCTAATAGGCGTCAAAAATAAAAGATCTCTGGATCATAAAAAAAAAATGGAAACCTTGCAGATTTAAGAGCAAGATAGTAGAGTCATTGTAAGACTCATTCACCTTATCTGGCTGGGAGTTAAAAATCATCTTGGCTGACAAGGCTGTTCGTTTCTTTCCTCCTGAGTGAAATAGCAGATGCAAAGATTTTGACTTGCATTCACAAGGATGGAAGCCTTTATGTTTTACTCAACATGGCAAACTTGAATTGACACCGCAAAGACTCATCTGAGGTTGGCATTCAGTGGCATCTCAAGGGTCCTTTTTGAACTGGGTCTGAGAAAGGTAATCAGAACTCCTCTCTGCAAATGGCAAGGGCTGTTTGTGAAAGTGGCCAGTATGTAGGAAAGCCCTTTTCCATGCTTGTCCATTCCCCGATAGACATTCATTGGATCGCTACCGTGTGTGGCAGGTCTCTGCCTTCAGGCAACGCACATGCAATGAGAAATGCTGGGTCCTCCTTTCCATATCAGGACTGAGTGCCCATGAACCCTACTGAAGGGCACTAAGGATTCTTAGGCCTGAGGCAGATGGAAGGTCAGACCCAGTTCGCCCGGCCCTGCCCCTGGGTCTGGTGGCCTCGAGGCTCCTCCCTGGTCACAAAGACACATCCTGTCAGCTTCATGGATCAGAATTCAGGCCCAGACTTGGTGTTCAGGTGTGCCTCTATGACCAAACTGTAGGCTCAGCAAGTCACTGAACTTCTCTATGCTGCAGTTAATATTTCTGAATAGTGGAGATAATAATGGCCTGTGTTGGAAGAATGTTGAGAATTAAAGGAGGTAATCTGTGTAATATGCTGGATAATACAAACTACTCTTTCTGCCGAATACTTACAAAGTGTACATTCCTAGTGATGTGAATTTTTCAGGTCAGCCTGGGTTTTGAGAGTGTCAGCTCAATGGGTTGGCCAGCCAAGCCCCAGAGAGGGTCGTCTTGAGGGGCTGGTAAGCCTAGCCTGGAAGTTTTGGCTCTAATGGGTTGGCAAGCCAAGCCCTGAGACTGTTGCTGGTTCAGTGGGCTGGCAGGCCTAACCCCCAGAGTGTTGGCTCTGATAGGCTGGCAAGCCAGGCCCTGAGAGTGTTGCTGATTTGGTGGACCGGCAAACCTAGCCCCCAGAGTGTCTCAACTTGAGTGTCTCGCCTTCTTCCAGCAGCTCTCCTGGTTCAGCTGGCTCTGCCAGTTGGCAAGCTAGCTTCTGGGTTGCATGGCTCTTCAGCTCCGATGATCTTCTGCAGCTCTTCAAGTCACAGCTTTTCAGGGTAGAAGTTCTTGTCTCACACCCAGGAAGAATGAGGGACACGAACAGCTGAAACATGAGAAAGAAGGATGTATTAAGAGGACAGAAAAGCCCCCACAGCGGAAGGGGCCCCAAGGGGGTTGCCAGTCTGAGGCTAAAACCTGGTGCTTATATAGCCCTAAGTCTAAGATGATTGGCTAGCACTAGCTGTGAGCTGTAGCTGTTCTGATTGGTCAGTATTAAGGACCCATTGGCAGGACGTAGTAGCCTAATGGTGAGCGGATTGGTTGCTTTTCGATCCCAGCAGTGAGTACTTAAGCTCTAGCTTGGGAGACCCACAGGGAGCTTGTTTATCAACGCAGAGTCTGAGGAGGCCTACTAGAGTTCACTACATTGTTACCAGGGGAGTTTGCTACATTGTTATCAGAGGACCCACCTGTCTGTCTGCCTAACCTTTCTTTAGCTATCTCCTGTCTCACTAGGCTAAGCACTTAATACATCTATTAACTCATTCAATCCTCCCAAAAACTTATAAATAGGCATTATTGTTATCCCCATTGTATGGATGAGAAAATAGAGGCATAGGCATTTAGCTAACTTGCCTATGACCATAGTGAGTGCAGATAGAGGCAGAATTCAAGTCTAGACAGTCCTGCTCAGGAACTGTGCTCCCAACCACTCACTAGGCCATCCAGTCCAGGTTGTAAGCCACTGCTTGGTAGGTGTTGATGGTAGTTATGACATCTTTGACACTGTCATTGGAGAGGAGATATGCGTGTTCATTGTCATAAGCAATTCTGTAAAGCACAAGGTACAGTATTCCCCATGTGCAGGTCATCATGGCTATTTCTATTACTACAGTTGACCTTTAAACACAATGCAGGGGTTGAGGCACAACCCCCCATCTAGGCAAAAATTCCTATACAAATTTTGACTACTCACAAGCTTAACTAGGTAGTCAACTGTTAATCAGAAGCCTTACCAGTAACACAAACAGTAGACAAACACAAATTTTGTATGTTGTATGTGTTTTACACTGTATTCCGATAATAGAGTGAGCTAGAGAAAAGAAAAAGTTACTAAAAAGAGTCACAAGGAAGAGAAAATGCATTTATTGTCCATTGAGTGGAAGTGGATCATCATAGAGGTCCTCATCCTCGTCATAGTCTTCACATTGAGTAGGTGGAGGCAGAGGAGGCTGAGGAAGAGGAGGGGCTAGTCTTGCTGGGGTGGTAGAGGCAGAAGAAAATCTATGTGTAAGTGGACCCATGCGGTTCAGCCCTGTGGCCCCATCACACTTTTCTTGGCAGAAGAGGAGGGGAATGACTCCTAACTACCACACTTCTCCCTGTGATCAGCCAGGGTTTCCAGGAAATCTCTGGACCCTGGCGGAAAAGCCAGGGTCACAGATTCTGCCATTGGCTGATCTCAGTCTCTTCTGAGTAAATTACTACTCAAGGCCTATTCTGGACACTTCTTGACACACACCTTTTCCTTAGTTTATCGCTGGAATGTACCCAGAGTGGCCACTACCATTGTTATTCTCTGTCCAGACTTATTAGTGTCCCAAGGCTGGTGTTTGCAGCATCTACCTTTCCTTCTCCAGAGATAGAAACCAGACCACCAAAGTGATTCCTCTTAGGAAATATTCAGCATGTCCTTGTATTTAAGGCACCATAAATAAAAGACTGTACAGAATAACAACCTCTCAGGAATAATGATCAAGCAATGTTAAATCTATTCACTGACTGTAAGATTACAAAAATGCTGACTTGTAGATTCAAGAAAACAGAGAATGTCCATCTTGGTGAGTATATAGACCCTTCAAAGGTTCCTGGTTGTCCTCAAGCCAAGTGAATTGGAAAGGGCAACAAAGCCACTCATGACCCAATCACTGCCCACGGCTCCAGCCTCAGCTCCCCCATCTCTTACTTGTCCTGACCTTGCATTTTTACTACAGTTGCTGTTCCCCAGTGAGCCTGGGTAGATTATGCCTCTGTGTGTCTACACATGCTGTTCCTACTTACAACACCTTCCTTCCTTCCACCTGGTGGCAACACCGAAAGCACCACCCCTGGGCAGTGACCCCTCTATGATAATGCTGTGGGGAAAAGTGGGCTTAATATTCCCTAAGTGGTTTCTGGCTGGGAGGCCTCAGTACAGGAATTCCTCTTGCCACACCTCTTGCAACAATTGTGTCAGCCCCTCAGGACTGCTGGGGGGAGCAAGACAATGATGGGAAGGGCTCACACCGGGCCAGGCACAGGATGGTTCCCTTGTCTTTTCCCAGCTTCTGTTTTTGCTTTTTTTGAGGCAGCAGCAAAACTCTAAGAGAAAACAAACACCAACACACACTTAGGTCAAGTGGAAATTCTACTTATTTGTTTGGGCCTTTTTTATTGAGATATAATCCACATACCTTAAAATTCATCGATTTAAAGCATGTACAACTCAGTGGTTTTTAGCATATTTCCACGTGCAGCCATGAGCCTTACCTAACTCCAGAACATTTCCACCCCCCCCCTCGCGGAGAATGAGCACTATACCCATTAACGATCTTTCCCCACTCACCCATCCCCTAGTAACACAAGCCTGCTTTCTGCCTCTTCGCATAGTCTTTCCCCCAAACTGGAAAGCTAGCATTGGCCTTGCCAGCTCCTCAAAGAGCATCTCAAAGCCTGTGCTGGTGAAACCGGAGGAGTTTTGTGAATACAAATTGTTGTTAGGTGCAGAAAGGGGAGTCGAATCGCCTTGGAGACAAAGACTGGGCCAACCCCTGGCAGCATTCCCTCAGCAGGTCACGTCCCACTTGCTGTGTGCTGGGGGCCCTGCCACTCTCCCCTCATGGGATCCAAGAGCTGCACAGGGTCTCTGTCACCAAGGTCCTCTGTAGGGAGCAAGTCTTGGGAGAGCAGCAGAGGGAAATCCTGCCTCCAGAGAGCAGGTGTGGGTTGTGGGAGGCTGTGGGCTTCGGTCCTCTTGGTGCTGACACTCGAGGGTCTGTGGACACATTCCCATAGGCTCAACCTGAAACCAACAGATCCATTGCCCAGTGTGTGATGTGTGTTCAAGTCCGAGTGTGTCTTATTTTCTCCTTGGCTGTCTCCTTGTACTTTCTTGGGAAATAAAACTTGTCAAGAATTTAGCATTGAGGACTTGGCGTTTCATCTTTCTCCCCATCAGAACTGCCTTGTGAGTGACATCCTCTTCTTTCAGTGGCACCGTGAGAGCTTGTCTGTAAACATGAGTAAGGAAAAGGCAAATCAGGGAGTAGGTTGACTCAGTGGGCATACTAATGCCAGCTTCGCACTGCTTTTGAGCTGCACTGCAAGGGGGATGTCACTGCAGGAAGTGTCTCAAAATGCCTCTCGAATAGGGTGTGTTGTAGGGACTTGTTTGCCTTTTACAGCCAACTGAAAAGAAACAAGTCCCCGCCTTGTGCCCCCCAGATCCCCCTGCCCTCACGCCCATAGAGGCTGGGAGAGAGCTCCAGCTGCTCTTTTCATGTCCTCACTGACAAGACAGAGATGGCCGAAGGTTGTGAGCCTTGAGGTGTCTGGTGGTGGCCCCCGCATGCCCCCCGTGCACCTCTGTGTGCAGGCTCCATTCTCATGGCAGCCTTGTAGGCAGCTGTGATGGTGAAGCAAAGGAGACCTGAAGAGGCTTGCATGATGCCCCAGGAGGTGAAGTCAGCCAGTGCTGATGTCCTCTGTGTAGCCTTGGTCATCTTGAGCCTCTTGTTTTTCAGAGCCACTCTCCAACTCACTATCTCACAGAGGAGATAGGATGAGGGTCATTGGTTTTGTGCATGGAATATGCCATGGGCATGGGGCTCGTGCCTAGGCTGGGTCAGGCCCTGCCCTCAGTCTTTGTTTGAAGGGACCACCATGAGCAGGAAGACTGTCTACAGAGTCCAGATTGGTTGGCCCAGTGGCCCAGTCCCCTGTGTAAGGACCAAAGCCACCACATCAGCAGCATCTTCTTCCTTCAGGAGAGCACCTGGCCGTACCTGTTTGGAGTGATTGCGGTCCCTGCCTTGGTCCAGCTGGTGAGCCTGCCCTTTCTCCCAGAGAGCCCTCGCTACCTACTCCTTGAGAAGCACGACGAGACAGCAGCTGTGAAAGGTGAGGGCCCTTCCCTTTCCCTCATGGCTCCAGCCCCGTCATGGGTCACCCTCCAAGGCAGGCTGGAACCTGGACCAACAGACACAGGAAGAGGCATGTCATTATTTGTCTCTGCAGGTCTCGTGCTGGGCGCCATAGGAGACTGTCTTGTTTTATCTTCCCAGTAGCTTTCCTGGGAGGGGCAGAAAGGGAATACGAGGTCATACAAAAGCCAGGAAAAGCCAGGACAGACAGGATAAGATGCAGGTCCACTCTCTTCTGTGCAGTGTCTCTCCACCGCCGCCTCTCTGGTTGCCCCAAACATGGAGACAAAGCAAACTCAGACTTCTGGGAGGCTTAGGTGCAAGGCAGCCCTCTTTCTTCTCCATTCCTTACTGTCTTCTCCTATCTTGGCATTTACTTGCAAGGAAAGAAAAAGATGCAAGTACAGGATAAGCAGCAATATCACACCAGGTGCTGCTGAGTGCTTCTGCCCAATGGTCTACTGGACGCTCCCAGCGTCTCCGTCAGGGAGGGAGAAGCATGTACCCATTTTACAGGAGAGGAAAATCAGGATCACAGTAGGGCTTGAAAATCATCCTGCTTAGCTTTCCTTAAATGCCCTAACTGGAGTCAGATTCAAAGCCCGGCTTTCAGACCCAGAGGCGTTTCTACAGGGCTGCAAAAGGCAGAATCATTTTGTGTAGAGATAGACAATGTAGAACGAACTATTGCATCCCTGTTCTTTCAGTTTTATGAAGTGAGAAACAGCTGACAGCACTGTGGTTTGGCGTGTGAAGGTTCCCGGCGCTGCCTTCACATCCCAGCTCTGCCATCTGATCTTGAGCAATTCTTTTAACTTTTCTAAGCCCCAGAACCTGGCCTCTAAAAAGGCACTGACACAAACTTCCCCCATGGGGTGTTGTGAGGACTGAATTAGATGGTGCATATAAGGTTCATATTATTATCTGCTATCATTATCACTGAGAACTGTGTCCAGTTTCTTATTCATATTCTGTCCTCTAACCTAAATTTTACTAGTGCCCACATTCTGGAAAAAAACTTGAGAATTGTATATATAATTTGTGCAGCAGTTTTTAAAATGTAAGCTAAGTATTTTCTGAATTATCAAATGGCATAATTAAATATTAATTGTTGCCTCATCTATTAGTGTATGGTTCAAATTCATTTTCTCATTTACATAATTTCTCTAAAGTTAAGTCAGAGAATGCTGTCATTACTTTCATTTTGCATGTAAAGAAACTGAGGCTTACAGGACTAAAGTCACTTGCCCAAAGCTGTGGTTTTTGCTCAGTGGAGGTTGAGAGAGTCTTTTTATTATTTTATTTTATTTTATTTTTTGAGTTGGAGTCTCTCTGTGTTGCCCAGACTGGAGTGCAGTGGTCGCTCCTGGCCACTGCAGCCTTGACCTGCTGGGCTCCGGTGATCCTTCCACCTCAGCCTTCCAAGCAGCTGGAACTACAGGCATGCGCTACCACACCTGGCTAATTTTTTGATTTATTGTAGAGATGAGGTCTCACCAAGTTGCCCAGGTGGGTTGCGAACCCGCGGGCTCAGGCAATTCACTCACCTCAGCCTCCCAAGGCGTGGGATTGCAGGCTGAGCCACCGAGCCTGGCTGATAGAGTCTTTTTGAATAGCATGGAACCAACAGAGTTTTCTTCAATACAATGTCCATACACACAAAATTTTGCCTACAGCTTGGTGATAGGCATGGGACATGAGACCTCTCTCCTCCAGAAGCCCACAGGGAACCCTGGCTAATAACCTTGGCACAGTCTCAAGCCAGTAAGTTGCAGAAGGATTGGAACCCGAGGGCAATTTTCTTCCCTCACCCCTCATCACAGAGGGACATCAGGAAAGAAAAACAATTGGCAGTGTTTAGGTGGCTTCCCATGTGGCCAGTGGAGAGGTGAACTATCCAAAAATCATGTTCAGATGGTAGAAGCTCTAGAGGAAAAAAAGACTAAGACAAAGGGGTCTGATTTCAGAAGGCAGCCAGGCTGTGGTTTACTGGAACAATGCAATTCCTCCAGCTGTGTCTCTCTTAGCCAGAGAGGTTGCCCCTCACTCCATCTGGCTTCACTTGAGGAGAACTCTTGGGAAATGACTTTAATTAAGTACAGTTGGAATGAACAATGTAAACAAATGCCAGGCAGTGAAAAAGGTTTTAAAATTTTATCTCATAGCACAGTAGGGAGAGAGAAGCAAGGTT
The DNA here is from genome assembly GCF_000164805.1 of Carlito syrichta. NCBI lineage: Eukaryota > Metazoa > Chordata > Mammalia > Primates > Tarsiidae > Carlito > Carlito syrichta. Next base: position 334,213 of record NW_007249169.1, read on the forward strand.
TTAAAACATGATAAATATTGCATGAGTACTTTATAAAAAGAACAAAGATATTGGCCTTAAGTTGAAATAGATTATTGAAATTTGCATCTATACTTATAAAAGTGCTAATTTCATGCCAAACCTGCAGCAAACAATGAATATTTACCATGTGGGCATTCTTCCAGGCGATGAGAAAAGAGAGGGGCATGAGATGGTGATCCTGCCCCCTCAGGAGTGAGTGTGAGGGTCTAGTTAGGGATACACACACCCATTAATGGCTCATCTCTATAGAAAACTACTTCATCCTAAGCATTTCACATATATTTGCTCATTAGATCTTCACAGCAACCACAGAAAGTAGGTCACATTTTTATTCCTGTTTTGTGACCAAAAGAGAGAGAGAGAGAGAGAAGAAAGAAAGAAAGAAAGAAAGAAAGAAAGAAAGAAAGAAAGAAAGAAAGAAAGAAAGAAAAACTGAGGATAGGATCACTTGGCCAAGGACACAAAGCTAGCCAATTGCATCACTGGAATTTGAACTCTGAAAGATGGCTCTGGAACTTATGAGTTAAATAAAACACATGATTAATATATTACCTAGCATCTTTCTTGGCACTGTGGGAGATACTCTTTCCCCAGGCTATTACTAATAGTTGCAGCAGTCAACTATTTCCATAATAATGCTGCATAACAAAATGCCTTGACTTAAGATAATAGCATTTCTAGAAGTTCACACATCTACAGGTTAACTGTGTGTTTCTATTCATCTTGATAGACTTGGCCTCAAAATTCTTCTTGGGGTCAGCTAAAGTTTGCTTACATGTCTGGTGGTCAGCTGCTGATCTAGGTTGACCTTAACTCTGTTCCACATGTCTCATCCTCCAGCAGGCTAGCTTGGGCATATTCTCATGGTGATCACAAGGCTCGAGAAGGAAAATGGAAAGCAGAAGCAGTTTTCAAACTTCAAATCCCCTAAAATCCTATTGGCTAAAGTAAGTCACATGCCCAAGCCCAATGTCAGAGTAGGAAGGGACTACATAGACACGGGACAAAAGACATAGATTTAGGGAGGCCATGAACTGGGCCTGTCAGTGCAATCACTCTAGACCACAGGTTTCTTTGAGAGTTTCCCTCCTCATCCCTACTCCATAGTAGCCAGGGATTGAGCCCAGCCCCTGGGTCATATTTCTTGATGCTACATGTGTCAGTTTAGGAGTGCGTAAAAATGGAGAGAAGACCCAAACTTCTACCAAGTGAAAGAGGAATTTATTTAATTGAGTAGAAATGAAATATTGCCATAGGGAATGTGAAAGGGCAATGCATCAGACACTAGGGTCAGAGAAGCTGCATTGACCAGAAACCTTTGGGTTGTAAGAGACAGGAATTCCACTTAAAGTAGTTTTAGCCAAAAGGAAACCTTCAACTCTGTTCCTAGTGATGCGATTTGAGGGTACCAGTAGCAAACACTCTTTCTCTTTCCAGCCCAAGTTGAAACCAGTTGAGAGCTGGATGTAGAAGTAGAGGAGAGGAGATAGAATACTGCTTTTAGTGCGGATAAAGATTGCTTGGAGAACTGGTTTTGAGTCTGATGGGCAGGAGAAACTCATAAGATCATGCTTCTGAATAAACTTGCCACCTACTCATGGCCTCCCTGACAGGGTCCACCCTTGGAAAACCTAGAACACAGAACAGAGAGGTGTGTGCTCTTTCAGCCAGCTAGATACGCAAAAGGAAAGGGAGGAAACAAGCTGTGTGGGCCATATCTCTCCCCAACTCAATCAGTTAGCTAAGTTTCTTCTCATCTCCTAGGGAGGAGTGAGTGAGGGGGGGACGGAGATGGAGTGAAGAATGACACACTAATTAAATGACTCTCCATGAAGAAAGCAGTATGAGGAGTGAGGAGTAGTGCGCTTAATAATAGATGGTGGAGAAGTTAGGTTTCCTTCAGGCATGGCAGGATCCAGGAGTTGAAGCTAAACCATTAGGTTACTGCTTCTCTCTTAACAAATCTAGACATTCTTATGATGCCGTTGGCTTTTTCTTAGTCCATCTTTTTCTGCTTGGCATCAAGACAGACCTGAGGAGTTCCAACTTGGTAAGACTGTCTCAGAAGGAGAGACATTCTCTTTCACACAGCATACATCTTAATCCCTGAAGAAAAGCATTCTAATTGATCCTTCTTGGGTCACATGACTGTCCTTGAACCAGTCGCTGTCATAGGTGTTAGAATTCCCTAATTAACCAGTGGGGGTTGCCATGCATTCTGATGACTGAGGGATGCAGGGCTGTGCGGTTTGGTTGGCCTCTCCCCTGGGATTACAGGGAGTGTGGGAGAGAGCTTCAGGAAAACGATACGGCAAGAGGGAAAAGTAAAAGATGCTCATCACCACGAAGGAGTGATACCTCGGATGCACCTTCCCTGGTGGTGCCGTGTCGCCCCTCCCCATGGTCTGTATTGGTCTTTGCTGCCAGAACTCCACTCAGGGATAGAATCACAATCCCCAGATAAACAACTCAGAGGAGTCTTGCTGTGTTTCCTTTTTTGTGTGTATGGGAGGGAGAGTGTTTTTATGGAGTGCAGCATTTAGGAGCCAATGATTGACTAGAATCCTATCCTGAATTAAAAAGGCATAATATCCATTATTGGCTGGAATTTTGGTTGGCATCATGATCACAGTAAGTTTCTTTCTTTTGTTTTTTTGTAGAGAAAGGTATGTATATCGTGTTAAGTCCAGCCACCTTCTGATAGAAAAACCAAAATAATAGTTTCTTAAATAAAATGGAAGTTTATTTCTCCCATATAGAAAGAAAAAAAGCTACTTGAGACTAGTCTGGGCAACACAGTGAGACAGTGTCTCTACAAAAAATCTTTAAAAATTAGCTTGGCATGGTGGTGCATTCCTGTAATCCCAGCTATTTGGGTGACTGAGGCAGAAGCATCAGATGAGCCCAGTAGGTTGAGGCTGCATCGAGCTGTGATTGTGCCACTGCATTCCAGTCTGGGTGACAGAGTGAGACCCCCAATTCAAAAACAAAATTCATGGTAGGCAGTCTGGGGAAGTTATGGTTCTTCATGGCCTCGGAGACCTGGCTCAGTTCATCTCCTGATTTGCCATCTTCAAAAGGTTGCCTCGTGGTCCAAAGTGGCTGCCATCATAACTGCATTCCAGCCAGAAGGAGGAGGGTGAGAAGAAAGGATTGTTTACCCCTTCTGCTCCAAGAATTCTTGGAAGTCTCATACACTTCTGCGCCTGTCTCTTTGGTCAGAAGGGAACCATGCAGACTTTCTTTTCTGCCAAGGAGGCTGGGAGGTGAAAGACGGTGGTGCCAGCGAGACTCAACACCCTTTGAGGCCAAGAGATTTATTAGAGCAGTGGCTACAGAGAGAGGGTCTGTAACCGCCTGGTAGGGAAGGGGGAGTGAGCGAGAGACGGCGAGAGAGGTCTGTATTTATTGGTTTGGGAGGGGGCGGCCAGTGCTGTACCGGAGCCTGGCAGTGCCGGCTGGTACCGTTTTAGGGTCTTTATTGGAGGGAGCTATGAGGTAGTATTCCTATAGGGAGATAATATTTGTGAATAGTTTTAAGTTTCATGTGCGCGGGAAGAGCAGGAGCTTAGGGCCTTTGTTGTCTTTGTTTGGTTCCATTTTAGCGCCATTTCGGGAGACGCCCTTCTGACTGTTCCTTGTGCCTTTCATTCCCACCTTTTCTGTTTATTTGGGAGAGGGGCATCGTTATTCTTTCTGGCTGCTTCCTGCTGGATGTGGGCGTTGTGGGGTGAGGTGGGGGAAGGGCACAGAACCAGCCAGAACAGAGCCCAGAGATAGGCGCTGAAGGTGAAGATTTCTGAAGGCGAGAGCTCTATAAAAGTCCCTTGTAGATGTAGAATGGAGACTAGTTCGGCCACTCCTCCAGCGGGCACAAGGGCGGTAGTAACTAGCTGTCTTGGAGTAGGCTGTGGAGGTAGATAGAGAACCTGGAAGAGAACATATCTAAAAGAAAAAATTAGATAAAAACTGGGTTGTTATGGGCTGCTATAACCCTGGATTTTATTGTAACGGGTTGATAGTTGTTAAGTAATTAAGGCTGGTATGGGGTCGAGGTGGTTCGGATGGAAGGGGCGAGTATGACTGTAATAGTAATTGGTTGACCGTTATTCGAGAGAGCTCTGCCAGGTGCTGTTGGAGAAACCTAAAAATACATGGAGCTGCTGACAAGAGGATAAATATAACAGTTAGTGGAGTTAGAACAGAAAGAAGCCACGTTAGGAGCTGGGGTTGCCACCACCCTGAGAATGGGCCTCCGATCAGGTCTTCTCTTCGTTTTGGAGATTTTCTCGTAGTTGTTTAATTCTGTCCTTGACTATTCCTGATTTATTGGCATAGAAGCAACATTCCTCCGTAAGAAACAGGCATATTCCTCCCTCTTTTGCTGTTAGCAGGTCTAGTCCCCGTCAATTTTGGAGGACTATGTCAGCCAGGGAGTCTAGTTGTGTTTGTAAGTCTAGTACCGTGTCTGCCACCTGTTGTATGTCCTCGATCAGTTGGGAGGAGAGCTGCTTGTAGAAGTGAAGTAAGGACCCCAGCCCTGCTGCCCCCGTTCCTATGGCCATAGTGATACCCAGCCCCATCAGCAGAGGTATGAGCTCAACTGCTTGTCTTACTCGTGATGTTGAGGAGCCCACTAAAGGGACAGGCAGGCTTTGGTTACCGGGTGCTATTATGATGGCAGGGAGGAGGATGACAAGAATGCAGGACCCCGACCAGTTGGGGGGCAAGACTGGGTAAATGGTAGTGGCACATAGGAAGGCAGTCCCGTTAAATGGGGGGCAGAGGGTGTTATTTGATTGGACCACAAGTGATTGTGTGCAGAGGCGAGGGGGGGCCCATCCAACCCCCAGAGTGCCGTTTCGTGTTATACACTGGGCCATGGGCAAGTCATGTGGGAGAGGGATGTTAAAACGTGGTAGTGAAGGTGTACATTGGGTTAGAGGTATAGGGAGAGTCCAATTTCCAGCGACTGGGACAGGGGAGACCCAGGATTGGCCGAACTTGAGGCATAGCCAGCAGTCCTTTGTTAGGTTGGGGTTAGTGAGGTTAAGCAGGGTATGGGTTTGGCTAAGGACTGGAAGAAGTTCCGGATCTGTCTGATAAGGGCCCCAGGGTTTTGGGAGGTTGGGGCACACCAAGACCGGTCCATTGAAATGTTGAATGAGCTCTTCCATGACCTGCTTAGTGTTTTGCTGTTCAGCATAATCTTGCACCCCTCCCCCATCTGATCTCCCCACAGGAGGTCTGAGGTTCCAGCAGATTTTTTCTTCCTGTTTCCCGGGACAAGAATACCCAGAATGTTGTCCCAGGCTTCGTCCCGTCCAGGCCTGCTGTTTGGTTGGTCTGAGGCAGACCGAGGCTTGCTCATAGCAAGATGCCTGGACAAAAGAATGGACGGATGAACATTCAGCGGGGTAGGGGGGTATTTTGTTTTGGGGTTTTGGTGGGGGGTCTTGCTCCCAGCAGCAGACTGTGCCCCTATTGCCTGGGCAGCCCGCTTGGAAGTCTCTTAACATTGTTGCGGCCCAGTATTTTTGTGTTCCTAGTTGGCACGAAAATTTTTGATAATAGCACATACTGGGGATCAGCTGGTAGAGTCTGGGTTTTCCTGCAGAGACGCATCGGTTGCAAGTCCAATCAGCCATGCCCCATGATATTGTAAAGTTATTGGCTAGGCTTATTAATATGAATATGGTTAAACCGTAACTGGAGGTAAAACCAGGGGTTATTTTGGTCTTTAAGGGAGGCATCTGATGAGAACAAAGCTTGTGACAATTAAGAGATAGGTAGTAGCTAACAGAATTTTTGCTGCAGGCGGCCAGCTTGTGGGTGCTGAGCAGGTGAGTAATATAGTGAGTAGAATGGCAATCAGGCCAAGAAAGGAGAGGGGCCAAAGGTCACAAGTTTTCTGTGTTGCATCCAGGATGTTGGGTTGGATTTGGGTTGGGATGAGTGGTGAGTCGAGACAGGCGAAGTTTAAGTGGTTGGTCTGGAACCTGGGAGCAGGTGTACCTGGACAATACCCTCTGCGCCTGCTACTTCGTGGAGGGGTGCTAGGACGACCGATGCAGCCTTGGATCGGGTTACCGGAGGGCTACACTGGGGAGCGATTGGAAGCGGAGGATATATAGGTAGAACGTCTGGAGCAGAAGTGGGAGGGGCTGAAGAGGAGGGCGGGGCCAGAGGAGCCTTGGGTTGCCTGTAAGGTGGGGGTTCATCAGCAGGCTCGAAATCTGAGATGGAGGAGGAGGGAGCAGAGATGGAATTTGCAGGGTCTGCAGTAGGGCGAGGGGAATCTAGAGGAGGAGGCTTACACGTGCTTGGAACAATGGGAGAAAGAGACGTTACAGGGAAAGCAGTAGATGCTAGCATGAATTGAGGGTGGAGGTTAGAGGGGTTACAGGTGAGACACAGCCAAGGATGTTCACGGAGGAGAGAAAAGGATTGGACATAGGGAATCTCCACCCACCTTTTTGAATGCTCACAAAAGTTATATAAATCCCTGATAATATCAGGATTGAGGGATCCCTGGGGGAGCCACTGACTTTGATTGTCTAAGGGATATGTAGGCCAGTCCTGTGTGCAGAGGCAAATTAGGTGCTTGGGCTTAATATCAGGAGAGAGAGAGGGTAGAGAGCTTGTTTAAAAGGCATTTGAGAGGAGAATCAGCCGGCAGAGAGGATGAGCCTCCCATAGGGAACAGGCAGACCAAATGGGGCGTCCCCCGAAGAGTCAGCTGTCCAAGAAGTGTGGCTGTGGCAAAGTCTGTCATCACAGAGGTTTGGCACAGCCAGGGTTCTCCTGGAGAACCGAGGGGTCAAGGCACCTAGTGCTAGGATTTCCCGAATCAGACAGAGAGCACTTGACCGAGTGGTGGGTGGGAGTGTATTTACTGCTGGTCTAACAGAGTTTTTGACGTGGGACCCCTTAGAATCCGCTGTGGGCCAACAGACGTGGCCCAACAGCCATAGGATTCCTTGAGGGGGGGGGGGGAGAAAGAGATAGAGAGAATTTTACTAAAACCTCCATGGGTTAGCAGCCTTGGGGCCCCTGGGACCCACTGCACACCGGCAACCATGGGAGTTTTTAAAGTTTGAGAGAGATAAAGGAAAAGAGGAAGCCTTTAGGGTCTGTGGTAGTCATGAAAGCTGAGGCGGGTGTGTTTTCCCTTGCCTGGGGGCCGGAGGGGGAGTTTTTAAAGTCTGTTTCCTCCGGAGTTCCCCAGAAAGTTCTTACTCCCTTGTTTGGGGAGGGAAATTTGCCTATTGAACGAGTGCTAGTGTGAATGTGGCTGGGGCATTCAGAAGGGTGGGGAGAATCTGAGAGAGCAGGATTGGCCACAGGCGCTGAATTGGGATCCCGCCCAGAAGGGAGAGAGACCTGCACAAGGGCGAGAAAGGCCCGATTCACAGTGGGACCTAACACTCGTTAAGGCCAAGAGTTCAATGGGTTGAAGCGGGACGGGAGGGAGGGAAATCTCTGCCCACTTTCTTGAATGCTTATAGGATTTAAAGAGGTGGTTTTAGAGTCCTAGACGGGAGAAGGAAAAACCAGGAGGGGGTCCGCTGTGGCTTTGAAAGCCTAGGTGGAGTGTGGTCCCTCCCTCACCTGGGGCCGAAAGAGCCGCCGGACGATCAACAGTCAGTCCCTTTCGGGTATCCCGGGTGAGGTTTTTAGGTTTTTCAGGTAGGGGCACTTACCTATCCGAGGTGGTGATGGATGCGGCACTGGCATTCAAGAAAGTGGGCAAAGGCCTTAAGGGGCGGGTACCACCGGAGCCCGGACGGGGCCTCGCCTTAGGGCAAGAGAGCTCCCAACCGAGGCACGGCACCAATGAAAGACGGTGGTGCCAGCGAGACTCAACACCCTTTGAAGCCAAGAGATTTATTAGAGCAGCGGCTACAGTGAGAGGGTCTGTAACCGCCTGGTAGGGAAGGGGGAGTGAGCGAGAGACGGCGAGAGAGGTCTGTATTTATTGGTTTGGGAGGGGGCAGCCAGTGCTGTACCGGAGTCTGGCGGTGCTGGCCGATGCCATCTTAGGGTCTTTATTGGAGGGAGCTATGAGGTAGTATTCCTATAGGGAGATAATATTTGTGAATAATTTTAAGTTTCGTGCGCATGGGAAGAGCAGGAGCTTAGGGCCTTTGTTGTCTTTGTTTGGTTCCATATAGTGTTTAGCGCCATCTCGGGAGATGCCCTTCTGACTGTTCCCTGTGCCTTTCAGGAGGTGTAATTCTTTCACCCATTCGACTCATATATCTTCCGTGTAGTGCATTGTTGCCACAAAAAGTCAGGATCTACTCTTAACAAGGATGGGAGAATGAATGATGGAGTGTGGCTGCCAACAGTCTCTGCCACAGTAGGGAAAGCAGCAGTAGTGGTGCCTATTGGCTGGGACCAGACACACTGAGGCAACTTGGGTGCTCTGGAGGCTGATACTTGTACTGTTTAAACAGGCCTTTAAAACTTGTTTAGAGGTGAGGCTGAGCGGGCACTTGAAAACTCCTCTTTAGCTTGGAGGATGAGCTGCCCACACCCACTGAGAGAAGCAGAAGCCCCAAGTCAGCAGGCCCTGTCTTCCTTAGTCATTGCCAACTACCTTCTGGTGAAAGGTGAGGATTGCCAGCCACCTTCCAGCGAAAGCAACTTTTGGCATCTCATGACATTTCCAGTGATAGCCTAGTGCCTTAGGGAATGACACATCCTGCTTGTCAGTGGAGGTTCTGGGCCCTACCTCAGGGGCCTGAGGTGTATTAGGGGGCCACCCCAGAGGCCAGAGCTGGCCAGAGACCTTTAGAGACAAGGGCACCTACCAGGTGGTGGCAGAGCTGGATTTACCGCCAGACTTCTGAGCCTGATTAGTGCTCGTTCTGTGCCACCTCACCGTCCCTCGGGCAGAATGGCTCCTTTTTCTAGAAGGAGGCGGTATTAGATAGTTTCCTCATCTCTGGACCTATGATAAAGAGTCCACCACTTTAATGAGAGAGGAGATTCATGGATGAGCCTCACAGATGCACCTGGTGGGGGCAGACACAGCCCATAACAGCTCCCAGGAGTCCCTTAACCCGTCCTTCATAGGCTGGGTCTTTAAAGAAATAACAATGATGCCCACTGAATGTTTTATGAGCTGCAGCACTCCCCACAGGGAAGACAGGAATGGAAACTTTTAAGCCTAAAACCTGGGACCCTGGAATGCATCAGTTTTGCCCGGGCACATCTGCAGGTGGGATACATCTGGAACAAACGCTCAGTGGCACACATCCTGGAGCAACTCATGGCACCATCTGAGCCTCCCAACCCATTGTTTCTTGGGCCTCAGTCTCAAGCCCTTCCTGAAAGCAGGCATGAAGAGAGAGCACAGTGCCTGGGTGTTATGCTCTGGGCGGGGGCCAGGAGCCCCGGTTCTGCCAGGACAACTCTCCGGGCTGTGCTTCCCCATCTGTACCCCTGAGATACTCACTGAAGGCCTGTCCAGCTCCAGGCTCCAAATTCAGAGACAGGGCACATTGGCGCAGGCTGGTGTCAGGCCCGGGGCTCCTGGAAGCAGTGCTCAAGCTCTGTTGCCACTATGGACTCACAGGGTGGGTGGCTATAAGTGTCACTTCTGGAGTGTCCTGCTCGCCCCAGGGGCAGCGAGAGGGCATGGGACGAACACTCCTTGGGCTCAAGGGCCCCCCAGCAAATCCAGCTCTGCCACCAGCTGGCCGGTCACGCACCTCTCTTGATTGCTATTTCCTCATCCGCTCACCACCAGGGTTGGGCTAGACTGTGCCAGAGGGCGCTTACAGCACTCATCCCAGGCCTCTGTCAAGATAGACACTTCCTCCGGGAATAGAGAGGATTCTTGTCTTGCTGTCAAAAAATGTCTCAGGAATACTGCCATTTTAGGACACAGAGGTGGGGCAGAGTCGCATAAGAAAAAGCTAGAAGCCTGCTGTGGCTCATGAAGTGTCCAACTACCCAGGGCAGCATCTGCGTTCATGCTCCCAATAGATGCAAGGTGTCTTGGTCTCTGTGGTGCCATCCCTGTTACCCAGGTGGAGAGGTGTGGTGGACAGACAGGGCCGGCTTCATGTGTCCAAGCATCCGAGAGTCTCTGGCCATGAAGTTTGCATTGTACCAAGAAGGGATTCAGTTAGGAGATCTTGATGAGTCTTCCATCTCTAAAATTGGTTTCCTTTTTTCCTGTTCCTCTTCTGTGCTAGTGGTGAGGCAGAATAATGACCTCCACCCCACCCCACCCCACGCTAAAAGATGTCTACTTCTTGATTCCCAGAGCCTGTGAATATGTTAGGTTACGTGACAAAGGAATTAGGGTCCCAGTGGAATTAAGGTTGCTCATTAGCTGACTTTGAGATTCTCCTGGACTATCAGGGTGGGCCTGATAAGAATCACAGGGGTTCTTATCAGTGGACCCTGATAAGAAAAGGGTGGCAGAGAGAACTAGACAGATGGGTAACCTAAGAAGGACTTGGCCCGATGTTGCTGGCACTGAGCGTGGAGGAAGGGGACCACAAGCCAAGGGTTGCCGGAAGCCCATAGGCACAGGGGCTGGAGAAGGCAAGAACCAGATTCTCCCCTGGAGCCTCCAGAATGAACATAGCCCTGCCCACCCCTCAGTTTTTTTAATTATATATGTTTTTATTTTAAAGTTGTGGGGTACAGTTAAGGGTTAGGTATACAAATATTCATTGTGCAGGTACCTTTGTTGATGAGGTGTGCCCCCCTTCACCAGACAGATATTGGCTACCGTTAATCCCACCTCCCTGCCCCTCCCTGCCCTACCCCCGTACCCCTCAGTTTTAATCCCGTAAAACTTACTTCCGATTCTGACCTCCAGAGCTATAAGATCATAACAATTGCATTGTTTCAGGCCACCAAATTTGCAGTAATTTGCTGTAGCACCAGTAGGACGTAAATAGAACTTGGTACTTTGCATGCATTACCTCACTCCTCACCCCCCAAAAGCCTACTAAGTTTCTGCTTCTTGTTTTATAGTTGAGGAGACTAAAACTCAGAGAAGTTATGTCAAGGCCACAGAGCTGGTGCCTTGGTCAGTGTTCCACTCAGGACATGGAAACAATGTTTCCAACTGAAAGGCATGGAATGCAGATAAATGGGTGGACAAGAGGTGTCAATCAGGTTACCTGGGAGTCCAGAGGTTCAGCCTTCCAGCTGACATTGCTGGAAGCACAGATGCGACGGCTGGGCTGGTGCTGGAGCTGCTGCTGCAATCATGGCAGACCTGATGTCTTCATTGCTGACGATGCTGGAGTCGCAGTCTCTGAGGCTGAGCAGAGTTCACCACCGCTGAAGGTGCTGGAACTCTGAGCAGACTCAGAAGAGACTCTTCTTTCCTCCCACCCTCCGTCTCACACCGGTGGCCCTCCTTGGTGGACTCTAGCAGGAATCACCCAACACAGGAAGTCTGGCAATGCGGCGTGTAGGCTCCTAGCCCCAACAATACAGAAACACCTAAAAGGGTGCTTGTGGGCTGAGTTCCGAGGGGCTGCGTCTGTCACAGCCAGCACATGGCGCGGGCTCATTTCATCTCCACTCCTTCCCCAGAAGGCTCTTTCCCCATGTCTGCACCGCTCTCACCTCCCTCACTTCCTTTAGGTCTCTTACATGGCATCTTCTCAAAGACGTTTCTCCCCACTGCAGTAGCACTAACAGCGTCCCCTCTTCTCACTGCCACTTGCTGAGATTCATTTTCCTTCTTGGCACTCATCATGACCTGAAGTTATATACTTAGGTGTTAATTTGCTTAGTCTCACCCTCCTCCACTAGGCTGAAAAACTCCATGGGGACAGGAACTTTTCCTGTTTTGCTTATCGTTGAGCGCAAAACACCTAGAATAGTGGCTGGCATACAGTCGGTGCTTACAAAATAAGTAATTGTTGAATGAATCAAGAAAACTAAAGTACACCAAAGTCTCTATTCAGTCAACTGTAGCATGCTATTTCTCTTTTTTTGAGTTGGAGTCTCACTCTGTCGCCCAGACTGGAGTGCAGTGGCCGCTCCCGGCCACCGCAGCCTCGACCTCCTGGGCTCCGGCGATCCTTCCGCCTCAGCCTTCCGAGTAGCTGGAACTACAGGCGCGCACTACCACGCCTGGCTAATTTTTGATTTATTGTAGAGATGAGGTCTCGCTGCCCAGGCAGGTCTCAAACCCGCAGGCTCAGGCAATCCACTCACCTCAGCCCCCCAGATGAGCCACCGAACCCGGCAGCATGCTATTTCTTAAAGCTATGTAGTGCATGCTCGGAGGCATTCATAGCAATCAGATGGAGACCTGCTTGCTTTGGTGACATGAAACAATTTCATCCCAAGGAGAAGTGGGGCAGGGGGAGGGAGGAGAGAGAATGAGAGAGAGAAAGAGAATGAGAGAATGAGAAAGAGAGAAAGAATGAGAGAAAGGGAGAGAGAGAGAGAGAAGTAGGAAAGTTATATTACATAGAAATTGAAGTATTTTTGTTATTTTCCATGAGGTGACACTAAATTACTCTGAGCTTCCTGGTAACCAGGGCAAGAGAAGGAACTTGTTCCTCTATAGACTCTCCCTTTGTAAGAAGCTGACCAATTTCTCTGGAGAAGCAGATTTTTTGTGCACACAACTCTAAAAAGTATTTATTACAGGGAACTTTCTGTGGGGATCCTAACAGAGTCTTGAACCAAAGCAACAGCAAAAGATATTTCTCTCTGATTTTTTTTCTTACATGGACTCTCAGGAGAGCTGAAGGTAGCCAGAAGTACAGCCCGGAGAAGGCCATTGCAATGTGGTCTTAGTTGTCAGGAACCTTCTAGAGCCCCCACTCACTCAATACCCACATATTTATTGAGTTTCTGTTGTGTGGCAGCACCATGATAAGCCTTGGGAAAAATATGACCCCTGAGTCCTGAAACATGTGGTGGGCAAGAGAGCCCATCAGGACAGGAGCCAGGTGCTCCACAGATGAGTGTGGGATCACCCCAGGCCAGGAGCTACAATGGGAGGAAAAGGAAGCCCCAGGTGGGTTAGCCAGGAAGACCAGGGAGAGCTTCCTGGAGAGGTGGCAGCTGAGCAGGGGAGGGCAAGTGAGTTGACATGAGCTAGGTGAAGGGGGGCAAGGCAGGAATCCATTCATCCTTAGAGGGCTGATCCTAAACCCGCGAATGTGTGTGGCTGGCTGGGACAGGTGCTGACCAGGGGGGATGCCCAGGTTTGTTGCTGTTTATCTGTTTTTGTTTTCATCTTGAGTTAGAGTCCCACTCTGCTGCCCAGGCTGGAGTGCAGTGGCACACTCGCAGCCACCGCAGCCTCAGCCTTCCGCTGCTGCTACCTCCCGAGGCTCTCATTCACTGAGGACACTCCCCAGACTTGTCACCTTATATGCTCCATGTCTGCTGATTCTTACCAGTGTCCTCCAAGTACGAGTGGCCCTTTGTAAACAGTGGCTTGTCTTGTTCATACTGGTACTAACTCTGACTCCTAAGAGAAAAGAACTGAGATTTTAGCTACCAAGTGACTTTTCAGGTCACAGGGGAACCCGTGGCCACAGTAGCAAAGAGCCAGCTATCCTGTGGGGCTCCGTCCCTCTGAGCCTCAGTTTTCCCATCTGTTAAATGACAACAGAAGGTGCTGGCTTGCAGGAGTCTTTGTGAGGCTCCCACAGTGCCTGCATCAAGCACTGCCGACCTTGAGAGGACCTGCATGTTCATCCTGGATTCATCCTCTCTGTGGTGCGTGCCACGTAACATCAGAACAGCATTTCTCTAAGGCCGTTTAGTTGCTCCTTCCACAGATACATTTAGGAAATGTGGAACAAAAGTAGAGTCTCTGCCGATGGACTTATCAGAACCTTTCTTTTTCTTTTTTTTTTGAGTTGGAGTCTCACTCTGTCGCCCAGACTGGAGTGCAGTGGCCGCAGCCTCGCCTGCTGGGCTCCGGCAATCCTTCCACCTCAGCCTTCCAAGTAGCCAGGATTACAGGCGTGCGCTACCATGCCCAGCTGATTTTTTTATTTATTGTAGAGAGAAGGTCTCGCTGCCGAGGCGGGTCTCGAACCCGCGGGCTCAGGCAATCCACTCACCTCAGCCTCCCAAAAGCGCGGGATTACAGGCTGAGCCACCGAGCCCAGCTACCTTTATTATTCTAATGTGAACTTTGTACCACTAAAGGCTAGAGTGTGAAGTGATACTAAAATTCCTGGGCCAAAGTATTGTATTTCCATGGATCCTTTCCCAGAACTGGAATTCCATAGCATGCAGATAAGGAAACACAGCGTGACTGTCTGATGGCACACCACGTGTGCAGTGTCCGCAGCTTTTGCTCCTTCAGTTCCTACCTGTAGTACTGCACCTCGAATGCAGTAGGTGCTCAGCAAACGACAGGCTGGACTTTTGGTCAGTTAGCCCAGAGATGCTCCCTTTAACAGGTTGGTGGCTTTTTCCCCAAGGAGTGGACATTCCTTGGAACTTGCCACATCGATGGTTAGCTTGGGGTGTCTACAACTCAGTTGTATACCAATAGGTGGGCCTGGAAAAGTCGAACCATTTCCCCCAAACATCCTGGGATGTAGTCGGGGGCCAGCAGAGGAGGATTCAAAGCCACGTCTCCACTCGATTCCGGGAGGCTGGCCTCCAGGGAAAAGAGGGCATTTGGATTTACCTGTGGAAGCTGCACACAGGAAACTCCCCCCGCACCTTCCTGACCCACACGATTCAGTGCCCAACCCAGCACCATGGGGTGGCCTTGATCAAGGAGAGTTCTTGTGAAGTTGATGAGCACCCGCCGGGCCCTGGTGAGGAGGAGTCTCCAGGTCAGATGCCAGGCATGTGGCTCTCCAAGGCCCCCCAGATGAGGCACACAGACTCAGCCTCATGCCCTTGCAGCCTGTGTGCGGGCTGCCCCTACAGACATCGGAACTAGTCTGCAGTGGTGCTCTCAGGTGACAAGGACGGCAGGGCGGCTGCTGTCAGGAAGCAGTCAGGAGGTCGCCGTGCAGACACTGGCGCCCCTCCTGATCCCATTTTCTTGGCATTCAGCATAGTTTTTCTCTTCCTGCTTGCTCAGCCACGGCCCCCACTCTGTGTTTAGGGTGCGGTCCTTCCCCTTCCCTGTCACCTGCCTTGCTCTTCACTCATCCGTTCAGGAGGCGTCACTGGAACGGACACTCCATGTCAGGCTCCGAGGGAAACAAGGTGATAATAACAGCAAATTTGTGGAACACCCATTGTGTGCCCACACTCGACACACGTTGATTTTATTCCCCAAAGCAACCCCATGGGTAGGGTTTGCGATTTTTGTCTTATGAAAGAGCAAGGACAGGGCAGAGAGAATTTGTAACTAGACCAGGGTCACACAGGAGAGGAGGAGGGATGTGACACCCAGGGCACTCCGTCTCCAAGGCCCATCACCTCCCACTGCACCACGGTGTCCCTCAAGCAGCCTCTCCCCGGCGGCGCTTGCAGGGTGGGGATGGCAGAGGTGCAGACAGGACACCCCTGCCAAGAGTGAAAGTGCCCTACAAGAGACTGATACTGTTATGGTTCGGGTAAATGCTCAGCTGCTGTCTCTCGATGCCAATAAACCGAGAGGCAGGGGATGGGCAGAAAGAAGTTTATTTCTGAATTCAGAATTCGGGGAGCTAGAACCTGTTCCTGGCATTTCTGGGACCCGTTGGCTCACCCTGCGGGTCTCCTAGTCCATTTGTGTAAGTCTAGGGTTGCTGGTGCCCATACGTTGACTATGTGGTGGACAGAGCATCATACGGAGTTCAAGTTACAGCTGCATTTTGTTAATAGGAGCATTTAGGGTCCACATTTCCTGGCACTGGCTACCAAAATGTAGCTCACGGTGTTACCAGTAACACCAAACTGAAGGGCTGAATACGCTGGCCGTAGAGTAAGGGAGTTGACACAGCCAATGACCAAGTAAAACATCACTCACGGTGACGTCTTGTGGATTAGTAGTCCCAGCATACGAAAAGCTATATTACAAGGGCGAGGGTTGCATGGATGCTGCCTTTTCAAATCTGTGTCTGACCTGTGCTAGCTCCCCTGCCTCGATGCAGGTGCAGAAGTGGCCCAGAGGAGCGTGCCAGTGACTGACCAGGAAGGCAACGGGGGTGGCCTCCGGAGAGCGTGACTGCCACGCAGGTCCTCCGAAAGAATGTTCTGGGCAGACAATGAGGGGGCAGGGTGTTCTGGGCAGAAGAGGCAGCCTGTGCAGGGCACAGAGGCGAGTCCGTCGTGGTAGGAGGGGAAGGGGGACCTTCTCCGGGGCAGCCGCAGGGAGCGATGGAAGAGGGCGGCTCGGGGAAGCAGAGATTGAGGGCAGAGGCTCAGGTGGGGAGGCTGGTGTGGTGGAGGCTGGTGCCGACCAGCTCTGCTGGCAGGGGTGGGACAGCACAGGCTCGTGTGTAGGAGGGTGGCCTGGTCATCTTGGAGGACGTAGGCTGGGGGCAAGGAGCGCAAGCAACACAAGCTCTCCTCATGAGGAAGGTGGATCCGGTACTGATCAGACAGTTGGAAACAGGAGGGGTTCCGGATTGTGAGGCCACGGGGCATCTGCTAGGGGACTTTTCAAGTGTTGTCTGGTGCCCCCAGAGCCGTGTTTTGGGGGTGGGGAGTGTATCTGGGGAGGGACTTCAGGAAGCGCCACTTTCCCTGCTGGGGTGTGGGATAGGGAGGTGGCAGTGAGGTTCCTCCATGACCCAACGTCAGCTGGGCCGCCACCCATTGGGCACCCCGGGGGGCGGGCGGGACACTGCCAGGGTCTGTGAGGACACGGGAGGCCTCCATTGACTTTGCTTCATCAAGAGCAGAAATTAACTGCACACACCGTCCAAGGAAGCCCACAGGCAGGGAGGCGAGGCGCTGGGCGTGGGAAGCTGCCTGTGTGCCGGAGAGATGCAGCACGTAGCCCCCGCCACAGTCACACAGGAGCCAGGAGCTGCAAGTTAGAGTTGCAAGTTCTCTTGGCTGAGCAGGCACAGGGGCCATCTGGGCTTTTTGCCACCATATCCCCAGCCCCACGTCCCGTGCCTGGTACCTTCTGGGCTCCTAGAACTATTGGTCTTCCCACCCCATTCTCCATGACCGTGTGGACGGGAACCTCACCTCCTTGCAAACACTCAAGGCACCGATGGCCTGCTCTCATGTCTTCCAACCAGAGGAGAATCAGGGAAGACTTCCTGGAGGAAGTGGTGTCTGAGTGGAGCTTGAAGAATGAAGGGGGTAGCCAGGTGCAGAAAGGTGAAAAGCACATTCCAGACTGAGGAAAGAGCCTACTGTGCTGACTGATGTCTCTTGCTTTCCCCGAGTGCCAGGATGTGGGAGGCGACTCTCTGTCTTCAGCTCGCTGGCTGGAGCACCCCTCCCTCCTCAGGTACCTGAAACACCCCATCGATGGGGTCTCTCGGGACTCCAGATCAGCCTTCCCTGTCTGCTGTTTTCAAAAGGATATTTGTGATTCCTCGGCCAGAAAGGGTACACGTGGGACCGGGGGGACCCCAGACCAAAGTTCCGACAGAGCCACCGTTAGGAGTGATCACAAACAGAGTGAGGCGTTGTGGGGGGACGGACTTGCTGGGCAACTCGGGAAATGGAAGTGCGGCCCCCTTGGGCTGGGGTCCTGCAGGGCTGTCCTGCACTGAGGAGGGACAAGAAGGAGCGAGGGTGTGGGAGGGCACTGTCCGGTCACTGGCAGTTCGATAATTGGAGCAGAATTACTCAGGGGAGCTGTCAGGACACAGTGCCCTCCCCACCCCTGCAAAGTCTCTGCAAGCCCAGCGGGCGCTCTGGAGTAACTTACGCATTGCAGGAGTTTTCTGTTGGGCAGAAATGGCTGGGCCGTGTACCACCTCCTTCCTCAGTGGTGGGCGAGGGGCTGATCTGAGAACAGCATTACCTGTGATTCAAAGTTGTGGTGGATTTGCAAAACGAAGAGCTGCAGGCTGCTGGCTAACCATGCCCTTCACAGCCAAGCAGCAAGTCCTTTCCTGAAGGGGGTCTTAGCTGTGCATCTCCACATCTGCCATGCTCGTCACACAAGATACTCCTCCTCATCCAGGCACAGGAATCTTGCAGAAAGGGAAGTGAAACAAGTCGAAACAAACAGACGGCAGGAAAGCTAAGTTGGTACTTTAAAAGAATATCAGAAATTTTAGGAAGAAGAATATAAATTTTTATTCCAGAAAATTCTGTTGAGCATTGAATTTGGCTAAGAACATTCTGGCAGCCAAGGTTTTTGCAGGGGAACTAGGTTATAAAGCCACTTTTTTTAATTTCAATTTTTTCTCAGAGTCTACATTGGCATGGAGATTTTATAGTAGAAAATATGTATATCAAGGAGGAGAGAAATATTTTCTCACTCCAAAACTCTAGAATGATTTTATCACATGGCTATTGCATTTTGAACTTTGAGGAAATAGTAGAAACACTGTAGTTTATTGATGACACAGAAACATTACTCACTCAGCTAATTCTCTCATTTACCTTTAATAAATGCTGGGAGAATCATTAAATCATTGCTCACAAGAGAACTCCCAAGCAGTTCTTGTTACCCAGCCGGAAATGAAACTACAAAGCCTTCAATTCAGAGGACGCTTAACAGCTTCGGGGTTTTGTTCCTGCTTAGGAAGAGGATTTCGGCAGGCTTTCTGGTGCAGAGCCCTGTTTTTAAGGCTGCTGCCTGCTGTGTACGGAATGGACTACCCAGAGGAGCCATTGCAATAGCCCCTTTCCCTGTAGGAGGAAGAAATATCAGAGCACTAAATATTTAAACCCAGGTTCTAAAGCATATTCCATGGCCTGATTGTTATGATTTCAGGGATCTAATCCGTCAGCCCACCTTCAGGCATGCATCTGAGGGGGTTTGTGGTGAAAAATGGCAGATTTTCTACGGCTGGAAATTTGCAGTGTTCAACATGAACGAAACATGATCATGAGAGGGAGTTTGAATCCTGGGAAAACTCATATTCATGCTAGTTTGTGTATGTCTCAGAGGGTCACCTGGAAACGGACGTGAGGCCATTTAGTCCAACTTACTGAAGTGATGGAGCCAACTCTGGCATACTCTGGCCAAGTGACAATCTGATTTGTCCCCCATCCGGTCACTTGCCCTGAGGATAAACTCACAGGGCCAGGAAAATAGGAGGCACTCAGTGAATGTTCCTCAGAAGAGCGCTCCGGTTTGGGAAGCTCCGAGATCATGTGTTTATTACTAGGCTGTGGAGGCAGGAATGCTTACAGAAGACCATCCTATGGTAGAGACGGAGTTGAACCCTGGGCATGCTCTGCTTTGCTGTGGGGGCAGCCAAGAGACCCAGATTCTTTTTCAGCCAGCTGGGTGACCCTGGGCAAGTCATGGCATTTCTGTGGGCCTCTGTTTTTCTATTTTTAAACAAGGGCTTTGAGTAGGGTACCTTGACACAGGACTGTAATCCCAGCACTTTCGAGGCCAAAGCAGGATTACTTGAAAACACGAGTTTGAGACCAGCCTGGGCAACATAGCAAGGCCTTGTTTCTACAAAAAAATTATAAAATTAGCCAGGCATGGTAGTAATCCCAGTTACTTGAAAGGCTGAGGCAGGAGCATTGCTTGAGCCTAGGAAGTTGAGGCTTCAGTAAGCCGTGATTGCACCTTCACTCCAGTCTGAGCTATGGAGACAGGTGCTGTCTCAAAAATAAAAAATGTGGGGCAGGCAGGGAGCTTTGGACTCCATGGTCTCAAAGGCCTCTGCCCATCTTAGGCCACTGACAAGGTTTGTAACTGGGAAGTGGGACCCATTCTTGTTGGCCCAGCGTTAGACACAGTGAATCCCTAACCCCTACTGAAAGTCCATGCATGTCCTGTTTGCAGCTTTCCAGACATTCTTGGGCAAAGCAGACGTCTCCCGAGAGGTGGAGGAGGTCCTGGCCGAGAGTCGTGTGCAGAGGAACATCCGCCTGGTGTCCGTCCTGGAGCTCCTGAGAGCCCCCTTCGTCCGCTGGCAGGTCATCACCGTGATCATCACCATGGCCTGCTACCAGCTCTGCGGCCTCAATGCGGTGAGTGCTGGGCACCAGCGGGCATCCCTGCAGACCTGGAGCAACAGAAGGTGGGAGGGCTCAGGGCTTGGAGCTGGATGCCTAGGTTCAAATCCCTGCTCTGTCGTCTCCACATGGTCTGTGCCTTTGGGCAGCCGTGTAACTTGGCTAATCCTCAGTTTCCTCACCTGTGAAATGGGGTGGAAACCACACAACATGGAAAGAGTTATCCAGGAGAAGTGTTCAGGTCAGCCTCTAGCTCGAAGATGCCCCTTAAGAAATGCTGTCTACCACTACAGTTATTTAGCCCTAGAAATACCTAAAACTCACATTTATTTTAAAAACATGAATATTGGTAAGTCAAAAGTAAGAGACATCGAGATGAGTCAAATAAAAGTTCTTTTGGCTGGATTCTCTTCAACTTGCAACGTTGGCTTGAGAATACCTCAGGGTTTTAAGTAAAAAATATCTTGAGGCCTGAGTAGATGTGGGCAGGGAAGTCTGAGGAGGTCTGTCTGCGAGGTTTTCGGATGCTCTGATGGACATAGCAGTCTCTTCTCTCTAAGGGTTTCCGAAGTTGGAACATCTGGATTTGAGACGCAGGGAGGCATCTTTGTATTTGTCATTATTGTTGCTTCTAAAAACTATGTGGGTTGCCTTCCACTTAGGGGTGGTGAGCTCCCCTTCTATGGAGATATGCAAACAGGCTGGCCAACCACTCAGCAGGGTTGTGTAGAGGAGATTCTTGCATGAGGACTTCAAACTGCCTCTGAGGTCGCTGGTGTCACTCTGGAGGAGTGTGGCTGAGGCCAGAGGGAGGGAGGGGGTAGCTACCAAGGGCTCCTCCAAAGAGCCCCAGAAGGAGAGCCTGGCATTTATGCCAAGTGGGCATGAGCCCAGCGCCCCTAAAAATTGGCAGAGAGGATGTTTGGGTGTGTCCAGGGCGAAGTGAAAGGGAGTGGTTCCTATCCTGAGAAGGGAAAGTGGCTGCACAGAAAGTTACAACCACAGGGCCCAGCCTGCCTCCCACAGCTCTCAAACCTGCTTACAGAAATGCTGGGATGACGTGGCATCTCCACGGTCCTTGTTTGTTTTTTCCCCTTTCCTTGGTCTGGCTAAAGTCAGCAGGTGATGAGGCACCTGGGTCCACTCTACCTACATGTGCAGAGTGGCTTTGGGCACGTCCTGCTGTTCCTCCTCTTGGTAAGACCCACATCATGCCAGATGGCTAGTCTCAAGGTCACCCTCCTTGTTCTGTGAGAGTGAAGAGGGGGACTGTCTGGCTTCTTAAAGCTCACACATGGCCTCCTAAAGCCCAAGTATCGAGTCTGTATTGAATGAGGGGTTTTGATAGAGAGCCATGACTTTTCTATACAGATCTCTCTCCTTCAAGGGGACATAATTTCCCATTTGCATACCCTGTATAACTTCATAAATTCCACTCGGGTGTATCTGCAAGCTCCACTACATAAATGTACGATGGGGGTAGGGGGAGCTTATCTCATCGGCTTCCAAAGCCAGCAAGAGTGAGGTTTCGGCCTCAGCGTGGCCTACCCTCCTCGTGTTGATCACCTTCTGTCTTTAAGTTGGGAGTAATCCGTCCAGCTGAGCGTACTTGACTAGACAATGCAGAGCTCTGGACCAGGAGCTGGAGGCCTGGCTGCCCATCTCAGAGGGCCCCGAACCCACAGTGGGAAGCCTGAGTCAGCTGCTTCTTGCTCCCATGGCCCAGCCTCGGCCCACTCGGCTGTAACGACAGTCAAGGACAAGCTAGCACTGGGAGCTATCCCCATCACAGCCCTGTGCGCTAGGCCCCACTGTTAGGCACAGAGCAGTAGAGACACTCTTTCAAGGTCACATCTTGAAAGAAGAATAGTAGAAAGGGGATTTGAGCCCCAGCTGTCTGGCCCCAAGGTCCCCCTCAGAACATCCCCATGCATGTCTCTCAGGCTGTGTTCCGGGTTGCCCTAGGCAGCCACCCAGACAAGTCCTACTTCTTCTGTTTTATGTACAGAGGATTGCTGGTTGGTAGCAAACGTCAGCATCATAGCTTGACTGTCCCGTGCTTCAGTCCTTCCCTGTACCTGCTGCCTCACAATCCAAGTCCATAAGACCAAGAAAGAGAGCTAACATGGGTCAAAAGCTAGCACTGCCCTTTAAAACTTGCTTGGGGCTGGGTGCAGTGGCTCATACCTGTAATTCCACACTTTGGGAGGCTGAGGCAGGAGGATTTGAGGCCCAGCGTTCAAGACCAGCGTGAGCTACATAGTGAGACCCCCAACTCTACAAAAACAACAAAAAAAACAATTTTAAAAAACTATCCTGGCATGGGGCCATGCACCTGCAGTTCCAGCTACTCAGGGGGCTGAGCCAAGAGGATCTCTTGAGACCAGGAGCTTGAGGGCAGCCTGGGCAACATAACAAGACCCAATCTCTACCAAAAAATAAAAAGATAACCAGATGAGGTGGCACGCACCTGTACTCCCAGCTACTTGGGAGACTGAGGTGGGAGAATCCCTTGAGCCTAAGAGTTGGAGGCTGCAGTGAGCTATGATCACTGCACTCCAGTCTGGACAACAGAGTAAGACCCTGACTCAAAAAGAATTTTTTTCTTTGTCCTTTTAGTTTTACCAGATATTATATAGCAGACATGGTCTGTCACTTGAGACATTTGTAAATTCTGCCAGGCACCTCCCTAGAAGTCACTTAATTCAAGCCCCCTCATTTGGTACCATCCTCATTTTCTAGATGGAAGAATCTGTGACTTGTATAGGGTCAAAGACTTGTCCAAGGCCCCAAAGGTGCCACCTGGGCTGGCATATCCTGGCAGCAGGTGCACTCCCTGGACGGCCCGCCCGGGACTTGGTAACCAGTGTTTCTTAGCCTCACAACCGTCCACGTTTTGAACTGGAAAATTCATCGTCCTGGGGTGGTGTGCTGTGCACTGTGGGGTGTTCAGCAGCCTCCCCCACAGGCTGTCAATAGTGCCACCTGCCTCATGGCATGACAACCAAAAATGACACCAGACTCTCCTAAGCATCCCTTCGAAAGGACAAGAGACAAGGAGTCCTTGGGCTGAAAATTGGACCAATGCTGATTGTCAAACCCAGGGCAGGAAAGCTTTAGTTTTCTTGGTCCCTCTGGGATCTTCCGGAATGCCAAGGGTTAGGGTTGTACTTTTATCTCCTTGGGTTGTCCTTCCTTCCCCGAGAACCACTGCGTTAGGCAAACATCACAACCTGACCGTCCCGTGCTTCATTACTCAGCACATTTATGCTGAAGAATCAACAAATGGTTTTCACAAACTTTAGAAATCAGCCAAAGTTGCATTGAACGACTTTTATTTATTTATTTCTGAATTACTTTTCAGTGTCGGATTTTATTTTCCTCCTGTCTCTCTCACAATAATTTTCAAATTCTCTTCTCTAAAATTAGACCGGTCCCTTAAAATTACTTATTTTAGGCAGCTGCCTTCCTCGCAAGCGGTTTGTCCTCGGCATGAAAACCAGGCTTTGGTGCTCAGTCTCCCACCAGTGGGCAGGAACCTCTTGGTTGCTGGGCTCATCCCTGGGGCGGTCACTGCGCCTCCGACCCTCACGCTGTGCTCCCTTCACTCTGGTGAGAGTCATTAACTGGTCTCTGTCTTCAAGGATGAAGGCTCCACCTCATTGTCCTTGTGCCTCCAGGACCCAGAGCAGCCCGTGACACGTAGCAGGCATCCTGGTGTCTGGAAAAGAGAAGGAGTAGGTGACAAGGACAGGAGACAGGGACTCCTTGGGTTGAAAATTGGATCAATACCAATAGTCACACCCAGTGTGGGAAGGCTTAGTTTTCCAGAGCCTTCTGAATCTTCTGGAATGCCAAGAGCTATGGTGATATTCTTATTTACCTTGGCTTGCCTTTCCTTCCTCTGGATTCCTCCTGTCTTAAACACGGGCAGCCCATCAGAGTTTTCTTCCCTGGGCCTCAGTTTCTTACTGTAAGGAATGAGGATGATGACACCCAGCTTGCACAACTGCTTTGAGGATTGTGTGAAATTATGTGTAATATCTCACATTCGGCAGCTGCTCAGCTTATGTGAATCTCCCTCACCTTGTTGTTACCAGCGAGTCGGCTTCTAGCATTGTCTTCTCTTTCAATGTTTTAAAATGTGCTACTTCCAATATGCAGTCTGGGTTGGGAGACAAGACACTCAAACTTGTTAGAGACATACGTAAACCAAGAGCAGAGAGGCTCAGAGCACAGGTGAGAGCAGGCCCCGTGGGTGACGTTTTTCCTGGGTGATCAGAGGCGTCAGCCTGCTGCTTGGAGTTGCAAGTATTAGGGTTCCTGGTGTGCTGCTTGAGTTCCTTACTTGGGAAATGCTGTGTGTCTCCTCCCTTTCCTGCCACTTAGAACGTCATCTGGGCCAGATGGCAGCCTGTCTTGGTCCCCATTGTAGCCCTAGCACCTAGAAGAATCCCAGATTTGCTGCACCCCTAATGAATGATAGAGAGGACAGGCCAGAGGGCTGGGAGGGAGGGAGGAAGGAGAGGAGGGAGAGGAGGGAGGGTGGAAGGGAGGGAGGGAGGGAGACAAGAGAACCCTAGGTTCATCTATAGCAAAACGTGGTACTTTCCCCTTTTCTGGTCTGAAACCCTATAAACGTTCATCTGATTTGCCAAACCATCGTTAGGAGTTCTGGAGCCTGAGTCATGCTTTGCCCGAAACCTCTAACCACAATTTCAGAAGCATTTATCGATAGCTCCTGTTTTGAAAAGTGTATTAGTCTGTTTTGTGTTGCTGTGGAAGATTACCTAAGATTGGGCTGTTGATAAAGAAAAGAGGTTCATTTGACTCGTGGTTCTGCAGACTGTGCAGGAAGCGTGGCGCCAGCATCTGCTTCTGGGGAGGGCTTCAGGAAGCTTCCAAACATGGTGGAAGGCAGAGGGGGAGCAGATGTGTCACATGGGGAAAGGAGGAGGTGAGAGAGAGGGGGCTGCCAGTCTCTTGCAAGCAACCAATTCTCACTTGAACAATGGAGCAAGAACTCACTCATGACCATGGGGACAGCTCCAAGCCATTTATGAGGGATCTGTCCATGGCCCAAGCACCTCCCACAGGGCCCCACCTCCGACTGCAGGGCTCACATTTCAGCATGAGGTTGGGAGGGGACAGGTATCCAAACTATGTCTAAAGGAATCTTCTGAAATCACTTCCTAACTCAAATTAGAAGAAGTAAAAGTGCTGCTGCCCTGACAACTGAGGCCATCTCCCTGAAGCAATGTGCATGTCCTGCTGGATGGGAAAAGAGCTCAGCAGAGACCCTCTGTGGGGCTGCCCTAAGACAGTGGTCAAGAGCACGAGTCCAGGGGTCAGCTGCCTGCATGCAGCTTGCAGCATTGACCTTTTGAGTTATGGGACCTTGGAAAAGTTGCCATAACTGCCCCATGCCTCAGTTTCCCCAGCTGTAAAGTGGTTGTAAAGATAAAGGAAAAGATGCTTTAAAAGTTCAGGACCTGAGCTGTGCTCGGTGGCTCAGCCTGTAATCCCGCACCTTTGGGAGGCTGAGGTGAGTGGATTGCCTGAGCCCGCGTGTTCCAGACCCGCC
>NW_007249169.1:360129-432594 GCF_000164805.1 Carlito syrichta
AGGACCTGGTTAGATATGGTGGCTCATGCCTGTAATCACAGTATTTTGGGAGGCTGAGGTGGGAGGATTGCTTGAGGCCAGTAGTTTGAGACCAGCCTGGGCAACATAGTAAGGTCCTCTCTCTACAAAAAATAAAATAAAATAAAATAAAGTTGGGCATGGTGGTGTGTGACTGTCATCCCAGCTACTTGGGAGGCTAACACTAGAGAATAGCTTGAGCCCAGGAGTTTGAGGCTGCAGGGAGCTATGATCACGCCACTGCACCTCAGCCTGGGTAACAGAGCGAGACCATGTCTCCAAGAAAATAAAAATAAAATAAAGCTCAGCACAGGATCAACCATGTAGGTGGGGTGCTATCATCTTAACTGTTACCTTGTAGAAAGAGCCCTGCCCTGAGACCACCAGGGTGGCCCAAGACCCACCCACATCCTCCCACTCCTCAGCTGTAGATCCCTGGGAGAGCCTCAGTCACTCAGAGGCCTGGCCAGAAAGGTGGGCTCTGTGGCTGAGGGCTGGGTCAGCGTGAGGCTCTGTCTTTATCTGGAAGATGAGGAGTGAGACTGGGTGGTTAGAACAACTCTTAAAATTAGCAAGTCTTTTCTGGCCACTCTTGCCATCTGGGTCCTTTTTATCTCTCTGGATTTTCGTGACGAAAGGCAGCAGAGGGAGAGAAAAGAGGGCCCTTTCCTGAGCACCAGCCGGGGCTGCTTTCAGGATGTGGAGAAAGGCCAGGGTGGCTGAGGCCATGTTGAAGTCCTCACGGCCACACTTATTACATGGAGGAGTCAGACCCCTCTGTCCAGCCCCACACCCTCCGTGTCTACAAAGGATGGCAGCTCCAGAGAGGGGGCTTTAGCTTCTCAGTAGTCCTGACCGGGAATTAGGTCAGCAGGGGCTGAACCTCCAGGTGGCTAGCCCTGGAGACAGTCAGTGAGAGATCTCCTATCCTGCTTTGTGAAGCATAAGGCCTGCAGCTGTAGCCAGGGTCGCAGCTGGTCCCACTGAGAGAGGCAGGACCGTCAGCGTGTTCCTCCACCTCTGTCCTCTGCTGTCATGCTGAGGCAAGGTCTGATGAGAATGAGGGATGACACTTGCTTGGGGCCGTGGATGAAGCCACTCTGAGGAGAAATGCAGGGACCTCAGGCACCGTCAGACCTTCCCGGTGGAGAAGGTCTCTCTTGGCTTTACAACGGCTCCGTGTCCTTCTCTCCCACGTGCTCTCTGCTCCCCCTCACGGGCTGATCTCCGTCCCCTCCATACCATCTCCAGAGAAGAATCGGCACCTGCTCACCTGGAGGCAACCGAGGGCGACAGGAAGGTTTGGGAGGTCCTGGGTTCGAATTCCGACTCTGCCCCTCGTGGCTGCATGGCCCTTACCTGTCTGAGCCTCAGTTTACTCACCTGTTTATTATTATTGCTATTATTGCTGTTGTTGTTGACCGAGTTGTGCTCTGTCACCCAGGCTGAAGAGCTGTGATGCAATCGTAGCCCACTGCAGTCTTGAACTCCTCGGCTCAAGCCATCTTCCCACCCAGCCTTTAGCTGGGACGATATCAGACTAATTTTTAAACTTTTTGTTGCAACAGAGTCTTGCTTTGTTGCCTAGGCGTGTCCCCAACTCCTGGCCTCAAGCAATCCTCCCACCTCGGCCTCCCAAAGCACTGGGATTACAGGTGTGAACCTCCATATTCCACCTCCTTATCTGTTAAATGGGGCAATGATATCTACCTCATTGGGTTGTGGCAAGGATGCAGTTAAGTCATGTAGGTGGTAGACTTTGGGGGGGCACCATAAATAAGTTCCCTTTCTTCCCCTCTGAAATTCAGAGCTGCTTAGAGAGAGAGGAGCACAGGACTCAGTCAGCTGGAGATGAGAATGTCTGCTGTATCCTGCGTGGAGCGGCATCAGATGGTGTGACTCCAGAAGCAGCAGTTAGTTCAGCACCTCTAGCTTTAAGGTGCTGACCCAGCTGCCTGGTAGGAGGAATGACCACAAGGAGACAGCAGAGAGGTCACAAGAGCCCGGAGGGGGCACATGTGAGCACCCACTCCTTGTCCCTCGGGCAGAGAGAGAGGCCAGATGG
The DNA here is from genome assembly GCF_000164805.1 of Carlito syrichta. Lineage (NCBI taxonomy): Eukaryota > Metazoa > Chordata > Mammalia > Primates > Tarsiidae > Carlito > Carlito syrichta. The sequence goes on from NW_007249169.1 coordinate 362,213, forward strand.
GATCAGGAAATCACAGGGAAAGGCTCTGTTCAACAGTAGGCAAAGCATGGGCACAGTTCCTGAAGCATAGTATTTCATAAGTGAGCTGGGTCTCCTTTGCCTTCTGTATCTCCAAATAGATCCTGAATGTCACCATTTGTTTCTGGAGACCACCTTTGCATTTGTAACTTTCTCTCTCTCTCTCTCTCTGCCCCTCCTTCCCTTCCTGTTCTCTCTTTCTGCCTCCCACACACACACACATGAAATGCATACTATAAATGAATTGTGTCTTTACCTACTATATTAGTTTTCTGTTGCTGCTGTCATAAGTTACTACAACCTTAATTACTTAAAACCATACCCATTTATTATCTGGCAGTTCTGGTGGTCAGAAGTCCTAAGTTCAAAGTGTCAGCAGGGTCATATTCCTTCTGGAGAATCTAGGGGGATGATCCCTGTCCTTGACTTTTTCAAGTTCTAGAATCTGTCTGCATTTTTGGGCTTGCCGGCCCTTCCTCCGTCTTCAAAGTCAACAGCATAGCTATCTTCAATCTCTCTTCCTCTCTCTGTCCTTCCATCTTCTCTCTCCAACTCTGATCCTCCTACCTCCCACTTGTAAGTACCCTGGGGATTACACTTACAGCGCACCCAGATGAGCCAGGGTAACTTCCCCATCTCCGGATCCTGGACTTACCACATCTGCAAGATCTCTTTTGCCATAGAAACTAAGATACTCGGGTTCCCGGGCTTGGGATGTGGACATTTCGGGTGGACCATTGCTCCTCCCACTATATCTGGCAAGCATAAGTGAAGCCATACTTGATGTCAGCCTTACATTGCTCTAGGCAAAAGTAAAGTGAGTGTTTTCTCTTATGGAGTCTGAATTAGTCCTTAGACGTGTTGCCTACACAAGCTGCCAAGGGGGCAAAAATCATGGGGCGTGTTACACTTTGTCTCTAAAACACTATATCATGAGTGAAGAATGAGGGACTCAGGGCATAGAGGCAGGGGCCCAAGAAGACCTAAATCCTTCCCCTCTGCCCCCTCCCCCCAAGAGCTGCAAGACCCTTCAAAGTCCCACCCCACACGGAGGAGGCAGAAGATCAGACACAGGGGGGTGTTCCTGCCTGTGACACACTTCCAACTATCAAATGCTCTTCTTAACCAAGGAGCCGTTGCATCACAGCAGAGAGATGGAACCTTCTAGATGACACTACCACTTGAGAGACACCACTTATACAAAAGGCATGGTCCTGGGTGCTTTATTTAGCGTTTTAAATTTTTTTTCAAGAACCCTGAATGTCTGAGCATTATTACCTTTCTTTGGAGAAAGGAGATTCAGAGACGTGAGTTCACTTGCCTGTAGCCACACAGATCATAAGTGCTGGGCTTGGAATCTGGTCCACAAACCCCCAGAGCTGCTGCTCCTTCCACTCCGTCACCTGCCATGCCGGGGAAGACTGGGGCGACCCAGAAGAGCAGAGTTTCATGGTGAACAAGGTCAGCACACGTACACTCCAGGGGAGGGTCCAGGGAAGGACACTCTGAGTTTCCTGGGCACGTCCTTATTCCACAGTGACCTCGCACTGTCAGTCTGAGAACTGTCAGAGTGAGCAGAGGTGAAGGCAAAGGCAGTCACCTTCCTCCCCCATCAAATGACGCAGGGGAGGGTAGTGCCTTCATGGAGCAAACAGAATAAGGCTGGCAGTTTGTGTGATGTACTGGCCTTCCCCCTGGGGACAGGGCCAGCTGACAGACCCTCCCTCACAGGCCCTAGGCTGGACGAGAGGGTTTGAGGGCCGATTTCTGAGTTTTGATGCATAAATGGAGAATGAGAGGACTGTTTTCATCGTTTCTATAATTGCCTCTCAATGAACATAGAACTTAACAAGGACCCTCTCCACTCACATTTAAACCCATCAAGGGACGTCCACGGCAGTGGATTGAAACCAGGGAGGAGGGGACTATGCGGGGTGCGAGGGGTCGGGGGGAGGGGCTGGGCATGGCTGGGGAGCTTCACTCAGAGGAATCCGGTCTGAGGCTGGGCCCCGGGGAACAGGAGCAAGCAGGTCTGGGTGTGGGGCTCGGAGCCGAGGCCATGAAGGACACACATGCCGGAGGCCACTTTGACAAGGGGGGCGCGGGGGGAGCAAGAGGGGTCCCAAGAGAGCTTTGGCCTTTGAAAGCCAGCGAAGGTGGGTGATGATTAAGAAAGGGTCTTGCACTTCTGGATTCCAGCCTTGCCCTCAAGGCACACTGGGTATCTTGCAGAGGTGGTCAGTCCAGGACCCGGAGGTGGGGCGCTTACCCTGGCTCATCTGGGTGCCCTGCAAGTGCAATCCCCAGGGTCCTTACAAATGGCGCTAGGAGCATCAGAGGCGGAGAGCGAAGAAGCAAGGATGGAAGCAGAGGCCAGAGACAGGAAGAGAGCTTGAAGACGCCGGTGCTGCTGACTTTGACGATGAGGGAAAGGGCCGTGAGAGGAGGCGCTTATGTAACAAATTCCACGGGCTGGGGGTTTGGGGGCTAATGGGAGCTTCTGCCACAGCCTTGAGAGCTACAGGAATGAATGTGCCAGCAGCCACTTCTGTGCATTGTGGATGTACAGAGCAGAGGCTCAGGCTCGAGGTGCAGTCCCATGGTCATGCGCGTGCACGGCGGATGCGGAACAGGCGGCCTCTGGTTCACCCGAACATTCAAGCCCATTTGCCGACAGGGGCATCAGCGCCCACAAGCTCCAAGAAGAGTGTGCAGTAGTTCTGGGGGCTTCTCCAGGTGTGCCTGCAACTTTATGAAGAATTGCCTTTTCCATGACCAGACCCTCGCCACTGCTGTCCTGCTAGACTCTGGGGGCTGTGTGCTTTCTGAGCGATGGCTGTCGCCATGTGTCCCGGCTTTGGCCCCCCTCCCTGCCCTGGAGAGATGAATCTCCTCTTTCGCTCTCTTTCTCTAATTTACTTTTTAAATAGACGATATTTTCTAATATAAAAAAGAGAATTGCCTTCTTCACTAAAACATTAACCATCCGTAGGTATAAGCAGGCCCTGACTCTTCCCCTCACCTAATGCATGAACCAATTTTGCGGAACAAATGCTGTCGAGAAGACAAATCTGGGGGAACGAGCTTTATCCAGAAGCAAAGCGCCCAATGTAAGAGCAAGCCCAGCTAACGGCAGACCTGTCTAAGGCCCACAGCAGCGGGTTTTCCCCGTCAGAATTCATGTTGTTAGATCAGTGTGGTTTCTGCCATCCTGAACACTCATGGTTGGAAGGAAACGACTGGGACAGCGAGAATGCAGACCTCACTCGTGTCCAATCTGCTAGTCCAAAACCTCAAAGGAAACACTGAAGAGTGACAGCTCTCTCCCAAGTCCCAGCACCTCACGGGACGGGAGGGGTAGACTCGGCTGGGTTCTTTCTCCCCGAAGGAGACCAGTCCCAGCAGGGCACAGAGAACTGCCTGAGGTCACACAGCTACTTCAAGCTGGAGCTGGGTCTCCAAACTCCTAACCAGCGATTGTCTGGTGCCCCGCCAGTGTCAGTGGGATTTGGTTTGACCTCATGGGGCAGAAGACTCAAGAGCCACCTCAACAAGATGGATGGTTTTCTCACTCACATGAAGTGAGCTGGGAGAGCTGGTGCGGCAAGTCTGGGAACACACGTCCTGGTTTGCCCAGGACAGCCTAAGCGCATCCCGCTGTCCTGGCACAATTATTAATATTCTAAAAAGTGCCCACATTTGGATAATAAATTATGGAATTGCTCTAGTCAGAGAGGACACAGGCCAACTCCTTCCAACTTCTTGTTCCAGCATCTGAACAGGTGACTTACCACCCCAAGGCAGGAGCTGTATGTGCAACTGTGCAGGCTGTGCATTGCACAACTCTTGGAGCATAATTCATACTGTACCTGATGTAGATTTGTTATAACAAATTTTCAGTGGATGACAGTAAAGTGTCTTGTGGGGCAGGGATCTTTTCTGAATCTCACAAAGTTCCCATGGGGGTTCATGGCAGTTCTGAATTGAGGTCACTTAGTGACCCAAGATGGCTGCTGAAGTGCCAGCCATCACATCCACCATCCTGACAGCAGAAAGGAGGAAGGGGAAAAAAATGGAACACACTTTCTTGATGAAAAGCTCCTTTCAAAAAAGGAGACTTCCTGAAAGACACACCAACATTACTGTTTTCATCTTATTGCCACACCCAGCTGCAAGGAAGACTGGGAGGTATAGTCTTTTAGCTGGGCATGTGTCACCCACAGTAGTGAAGTAGTTCTGTTTGTAACAAAGAAAGGAAAAAGGTGAGATGAGGGCAAAGCATGAGCATCCACACCACACAGCTCCTCCTTAGAATAGAGAGTCAGCAACAAAGCTCAGAGACCACTTCAGACTTGACTTGGATTCAGAGACTAGATCGAGGTGTTCCACTGACTTTCTCTCTTCTTTTCTGCATTGCAGATTTGGTTCTACACCAACAGCATCTTTGGAAAAGCTGGGATCCCTCCGGCAAAGATCCCGTACATCACCTTGAGCACAGGAGGCATCGAGACTTTGGCCGCCGTCTTCTCCGTAAGTCAGCTCGGGCTACTCCTGAGGATGCCGCAGGGGGTGGACAGCACCACGAGGGTCCTAGGCAACACATGGACACAGCTGTCACGGAGCAAGCCCTTTGCCATGCCAAGGAGCCTGGATCTCAGGAGTTCATTACGCAGGTCTTCACTGCCATTTCACTTGTGTGGAGAGTGTTCCTTCCACATTCTGCCTCCCTGCCACATTCCTTGCAGTAAGCAGCTCCCTTCCTTTGACTCATCTAGTCACGAATGTGCAATCTGAACGCCCTGTGAAAAAGGGCTGTGTCGTCCCTGGGGATTCAGATCAGAAGGTCCATGCGAGTATCCAATCTCTTGTCACAACTTTAAAAATGTTTCCGAGCCATCAGCTGTCGTCTCATCACCCCAAACGTGCAGGAATTTGTAAGGCAAAGAAAAGGAGAAAGGTACCTTTCATGGTGGCTCATTCCTATAATCACTGGGCTTTAGTCTGAGGTGGGAGGATCATTTGAACTTAGGAGCTTGACACCAGCCTGGGTAGCATAGCAACCCCATCTCTACAAAAAAATTTGAAAAGTTAGCTGGGTATGGTCGTGCATACCTGTAGTCCCAGTTACTCAGAAGGCTGAGGCAGGAGGATCATTTGGGCCCAGAAACTCCAGCCTTCAGTGAGCTATGATTGGGCCACTGTCCTTGAGCCTGTGTGACAGAGTGAGACCCTGTCTTCAAAAAAAAAAAGAAAAAGAAAATGAAAAGAAGCGGGGAAAGGCGAAGCTAGTATCTCAGTATTCTAGAAAGGGTGACCTCAATAATAAGCAAGAATGATCAAAAGGAGGCATGGAGCCCATCACTCCTTCTCAGCCTCCAATATGCAAAATAGACATGGAGGGTGGGGGTTGGGTGACTTCTGAAATTTTCCAGATTTTGGAATCAGACCAAACTGGATTGGAATTCTGATTCTGGCACTCCTTGGCTGCGTGGTGTCGGGCAGTGCACTCAACCCCTTTGAATTTCAGTTTCTCTCTTATGAGATAGTTGTGTCCCTTTTATCTTGTTAGAGTTATAGTCTGCGCCTTGGGTTTGCCCTCAAAAGAAAAGAGGGAGGGCTGACATCAGAGCATTATAGGCTAACCTCAGAGTGTTGCATTCTCTGACCTTGAAGGAGAGGTCATTTATTTTCACTCCTGCCAGTGGATTTGCATCGACAAGACTGATGCCCCTGCAGCCAGACAGCGGCCTCCTGTTGCATCTGTAAGTTGTTGACAGAACGTTTTACTTGCCTCCTCACTCTTGATGGGTTGCTCTAACAAGATGCTTTTTAAAATGGAAATCGGGAAAAAATGTGAAGGAATGCTGTTTGACCTCCTTCCCTTCCTCTTCACAGCCTTTTGGTTAGAGGGAAAACATTTCCGTGTTTCACAGGCTGGACATTCCAAAAATTCCTGTCGTTCTCAAGGTGTCGACTGCACTCGTTTCCATGATTGATTTTTACTTTCGTCAGCAGAAGAATGTAGTCATTCTGGTATGAAAACAATGGAACAAGTACAGGAAATTTCTCTTATTGTTTTTGGTTTTTGTGTAGTAATTCATTGTTATAAAAAAATCAATACCCAACTCATTAGGACACATTTGAAAAATTCAGAAAAATAGAGACGAACAAAGAAGCACCTCTCTGCCATTATTCTACCCAAGGAAGTTTGGCCGGTCCTTGCCTTGTCTTTCTCTACATAGATGTGTGTTTCTTACACAGTGGTACAGCATCCCTATTGTACCAGATACTCTAATTCTGCTTTTGTTCATGCGATCTTATGTCGGAATGATATTCCATTTTCTTGTTTATTAAGTAATTTTTCGTTGACGTATACCGTGCGTACAGAGAAGTATGAAGGTCATCGCCCCCTCTGAATTAACACCAGTGGGGAAAGCTGTATCATCTTCCAAGCATGTGCTAGATGGCAATTTTCTTAACCACCACGAGGCTGGTGAACATCGCTACTCAGAGTCTGGACAGCAGAGCCACACTGCCTGGGTTCCAAACTTAGCTCCGTTCCTTTTCCAGCTGTGTGGCCCCAAATAAGGTATTCAAAGCTCTGTGACTCAGTTTTCCCACTTCTAAAGGTCATCATACTTGCCTCAGAGGGATGGGCTGAGGATTATGCAAATAAATGCACACAGAGACTCAAGCAGTGACTGGCAAATGATGTGCACTCAGTACGTGCTAACTATCCTTGTCCTCTTTAGGGGGGTTTCCATGATTTGTCATTCTTAATGTCTGGGATGAACATCCTTTCAGAGATGAAGAGTTCTCAACCACTCTTTGACTTTACTGAGCAAAAGGGCTCACCGGAGGCCAATACTATGACTCTGAATTTTTTTTTAAGTTTAGTGTGGTGGGTTCAAGTAATTTGCCATATTAGTAGGTTGCCTGCAGGTGAAGTTTGGGCTTCTAGCTGGTTCTTTCTCCCCTGATAATGGCCCAGGTACCCAGCGTGTTGCCATGTGCCCCTCCACCCTCCTTCCTCCGCTAGCCATGCTCAGCATCTGCTGATCCCACTTTTGTGCTTGTGTGACCGTGATCAGAGCCTACTTATGAGTGAGAAAATGGTATTCAGGTCTTGGTTTCTGTGATCGTTCCCCTAGTACGATGGTCTCCATCTGTATCCAACACTGGGTTTTTTGAGGAAAGAAAATATTTCATTGCACGTCAACTAACAAGGAGACAGAAGTCAAATTCAAATCCCTCTCCCTGTGCTGACTTCAAGGCAGTAAGTTTATTAGAAAAGGTTCAGGGCTGGATTCTGGGGTTAGTAGGTGATTGGCAGAAGGAAAGTGGAGGGGAGGGCTGGAAGGTCCTCAGGCATGTACAGTTATCTCTTCGATCTCCTCATCGGTCTCGTGTGCAATTCAGAGAAGTTATTGTGAAAACTGCAGTGAAAATTCAGGCTGTGGTATGAGTCAGTCCATTCTGCACAGACTCCATTCAGCCACGTTGGTTCCAATGAACTTCAGCCAGTTTTCTGATCTCACAAGCAGAGGAAGTTTCAGTGATTCAGCAAGCTGTTTCTCTCTCTCTCTCTCTCTCTCTTTCTTGCTTTTAACTTTCTATCCTGTAAACTCAAGAGTTTCTACTAGTCCTAGGGTTCTTTGATGCTTTGAGGGTTGGTTTCACTTGCAATCTTGGCAGCTGAGGAAACCAACTGTGACTTACAACCAAAGGATTGACTGACGCAGGGTCCCACGGCAAGTTAGGTCAGAATCTGAGGGAGCAGGGAAAGAGAACATCGTGGGCCCCCTGCTGTCCCCCAGACCCTGAAGCGCTCTACATGGACCTCAGGAATGCCCACATGGCTCCTGAAAGTCCAGCTATTGCCCTTGCTTGACCAAGTAGCAACATAGGGGCTTGGTGACGTGTCCACCCTTGGTCTCCCCAGATCCAGAAGCCACTTCCTCCAGCCCCCCGCCCTGTCTGACCGGTAGATCTTCTTCGTCAAAAGTGGACCATATTTGGCAAAATATTCCTTGAAAGTGCTAATCCTAGAAAGAAGGAAAGATGACCTCTCCCTCCTGGGAGACGAGGGAGCCTTTCTGAAATCAGGGATTTGGAGGTGCAGCCCCTGGAGAGTTCCCGCTGCTGTTGCTGTTTATGCATGGATCACGGCAGGTTGTAGTCACCTGGACCATGGCCTGCTTGGTGTCCCGCCCTTTGACGAGCTCTTGCCAGCTCCTCCTGTAGTCTGGCTGTGGCCCCAGTCTGACAGAGGGTCTTTGCCATGTGCCTGCCTGCAGGAGCTCACAGCCCGGTGGAGGGGGCTGACTGTGGCCCAAGGCAGAAGGATGTCTGGTTGCTCTAGAGGAAGCTCTGAGGGGGCCCTGAGCAGGAAGTGATGGCTTCATAGTTCTGGTAGTAGAGTCATTCATTCGTGTGTCCATCCACTCCCCCACACACCCAAAGCATACCCGTGCAGTGCCAGTGGACACTGGTGAAGTTATCATGATGCAGAGAGATCAACAGACCTGAAAACAGAGGCTACCACATGGAACACTGAGATAAGCTCTCCTCTGAGGGGTTCCAGGAGGACTTCCTGGAGGAGGGCACCAGGAAGCTAAGAGGTGAGGGGTCAGCAGGAATTAGATGATGGGATGAGAAATGCACTGGTTGGTCAGTCCCCCTTTTATCTTCTCAAAGAGCTGGAGACTCAAGGACAGATGCAGAATAGTCCCTTGGAAACAGTTTCCCTAATTTCTGGAAAACTACAATATTAAATTCAGTGTGAGACTGGGAGTGTGGGATGGAAGAATGGGCTGGAAGAGAAAGAACATTGACTTTAGAACCAGGAAGCTCTGAATTCAAGTCCTGATCATCTGCTTATCTGCTGAGTAGTGTTGGAACATTGCCCAATACCTCTGAATCTATTTGCTCATCTGTAAAATGGACATAACCATGCCTACCTGTAGCAAGTAAAATAATGGCTACTCAAAATGTTCATATTTTAATTCCTGGAAGCTGTAAAAATGTCACCTTACTGAGCACAAAGGAACTTTGCAGATGTAACTCATCTTGAGACAGGGAGATGGCCCAGGTGGGCCAGTGTCACCACAGGTCCTTATCAAAGGGAGACAGGAGGACGAAAGTCAGAGGAAGAGTGGTGCCATCGCTGGTGTTGATGACGAGGAAGGGGCCACCAGCCAAGGAATACTGACGGCCTCTCGAAACTGGAGAAGACAAGGAAGCATCCTCCTTGGAGCCTCCAGAAGAAGTGCAGCGCTGCTGATGGTCGTTTTTTGCACAGTGAGGCCCCGTTGAGACTTCCAGTCTCCAAAGCTGTCAGATAATACCTCTGTGCTGTTTCAAGTCAATGAGACTGTGGTAACTTGCTATAGCAGCAACAGGAAACGAATGCAGCACTCTACAGAGTTGTCATGGAAACAGCATTCACAGTGTGGGAAGGCCACTTCCGAATTCCTGACAGAGTCAATAGTCAGCAAATCCCTTTCCTTTTCCAAAGTTGTGTTGCCTTGTTCCCAAATATATATATACATTTTAAATATATATATATAATATAAAATTTCATCCAGCCCTGTGAAATAATTGCTTATCAAAAAGGACTCTCCGAAATTTTTTTTACTCTTCTCATGAGATTTTGGCAGTCTATTAAAATGGCTCTGGGGCTTAATAGGATTGAGAAGGGAAAGACATTTTTGCTTATTTGATCTGCAATTAATTTTGGCTCAGGGCATCAGTCATCAGCCTGGGTGGCTGTAAATAATTACTGTCTTGCAGAAACAGCTGGTTTTCCAAATTGATTTTCCTGGTGCGTTACAAACCTTCTGATGAGTGAACCTCCAATGAGTGTCATTCAGGCCACACGAGGCAAAGCGTCCACCACAGTGTGAGGCAGGGGCTCTTTGGGGTGGGGGCTCCTTCGGTTGAGTAGAAGAGACTCTGGCTTTTCAAATCGGGGGTAGAATTCATAGTACGACATTCTTATTCATTGCAGTACATTTTTTTCATTCTTAGAAATGGACTATGCTATAAGGCTGAAGTGCAAAAAAAAAATTCTTACTGGTTTCTGCTGCCTAAAGTTTTCCCTGCCTCCCTACAAATTCTGCAATTTCAAAACTGATGCCTTTAAAGTTTACTGCTGAATCTTGAGACAATGGCTTCAGCACGTGTTAGATGAGAAAATGACAGAAGAGACAAAGCAGATGATGGTCCATTTGGGCTCTGTGGTCCTCTAGCCCTGCACCTGCTAGCTGGGTAACCATGGGCCAGTTACTCACCTGCTCTGATTCCTGTTTTTCTCTGAGGTCAGAGGACAGGGAGCCTGTTGGTTGAGTCTCATTACTCTCCCCCAGGGCATGGAGCAGGACACAGAGTGAATCTGAGATGTAGCAGGGATGTCCAGGGCAGGCCAAGGCAGCAGTAGGAGTGTGTCTCCCCACTTGAGGGACCAAAGGGCCTGCAGGGCTGTGGGGGAGCAGCTATGGTTTGCAAATATTCTCACCCCTTTTCTAGCTTGTCTTCTCACCCTGCTGGTTATTTTCTTTGCTGTTTACAAGCCCTTCAGAGGTCAGGAGTGTTGAAAGTAGAATGCCGGGTTGTGCTTTAAACAGATCCCTCTGGCTGCTGTAAGGAAAATAGACAAAGGCAGAGGGCGGTGAGGGGAGAAACAGAGTTGTCAGGAGACTTGGAGAATGGTTGGTTTCCCCCCTGAGTAATCAGACTGAAATGTGCTCATTGGAATCTACTGGCTGGGATGAAAGAATCAAAAAGAGAAAAAATAAAATAAAACTTCCATCAAGAGGACTGAGTTCAGTTAATTATCCTCAATGGACATTTCTTTTTCATTGATAAATAATGATTCTGAGTTGGGCACAGCGGCTCCTACCTATAATCCCAGCATTTTGGGAGGTGAAGGCAGGAGGGTGCATTGAGGCCAGCAGGTTGGAACCTACCTGGGTAACATAGCAAGGCTTATCTCTGCAAAAATTATTTTAAAATTTAGCCAGGAATGGTACTGTGCACCTCTAGTTCCAGCTGCTCGGGAGACTGAGGTGGGAGGATCACTTGAGCTCAGGAATTTGAGGCTGCAGTGAGCTGTGATTGCACCATGAACTCCATCGTGGGTGAAAGAGTGAGAGTACAGCTCTAAGAAAAAGAAAAGCTTCTGTGACAGAAACTTTCCCCTCACACAGTCACACATATATCCACTAAGATGCTAGATGAAGTTTCCAGTTTATTTTGCAAAGGTTGCAGGCGCGTGGCCGAAGGGAGGGGTCCCCTCAAGCAAAAGCAGAAGCAGGCTTCTCCCTTGGCTCCAACCCCCAACTCCCTGGGGGAAGGAGCAGCACCCACCACATCTGAGAAGTTAAAATCCAGGCTACCTACATCATCGTTCCAGATGCACTGATGTAGCCTATGACGGAGCAGGAAGCTTGGGGTAGACTGGGGACTCTCCTGGTTCTGATGGCTTATTCTCACCAGGGCAGGGATTGGGAGGAGACCAGGAAGAGGAGAAGCCGTGTCAGAGCCCGGCACCCAGATCAGGACGTGTGCAGTTTTGTCCTGGAAGCCCCTTTGCCTGCAGTCCCCACATACCCCAGCTCTGAGGAGCACCTTGTCATCAGATGATCCTGTCTCTGGGTTTGGCCAAAGACATGCGCACAAGTACACTCCCTGTCACTCACCCTGTGACTCCTGGGGTGTGCGCCTGCTTCTTTATTTCCCATGAAATGTCTCCTGATTTCCTCCGTGTCTCTCTGACAACATTCTTTAGCTCCCCTGTATCAGGTCTAACTGTCTTCTCCCATGGGAGGAAAGTGAGGACTGTCACAGCCTGACTGGACTTGCCTGCCATCTGCACAGAAAAGCCAGTTCACGGAGACAGCAGTCTTTGCAGTAAAGGAAGAGTCCATCATGGGCAGCCAAGTGGGAAATGGGAGATATTTCTCAAGCCCGCTTCCCAAGAATTGTTAAGCTTGGGCTTGTAAGGGTCATTTGGCAGGCAGGGGGCTAGGCATGGGCACTGCTGGTTGGCTGGGGATGAAGTTATAGAGGTGTCAAGACCATCTTCATGTGCAGGACCTGTCAAGTCAGCCCTTGGTATGGGGGTTCACAGATCTGAACGCCAGTTGGTCTGCCTAAATGCAGTCTGAAAAGCATCTTGAAGATCAGTTAATAGCAACTGGGGAACGTCACACATCTTGTGACCACCAGCGACCTGACTCCTGGATCGAAAGCCATTACAGTGAAGCAGAGTAGGGGTCAATGGCTGGCCACCATTCATCTCTGCCTGTAGCTTAACAGAAAGGCATGCAGGAGGTCAATGTACCTCTTGGATGCCATCAGGAAGGTCTGCAAGACTGAAGGCTCCCTGACTAAGGGGAAATAATTTGATTACTCTCATGAGCATCATTCCCTGGGGGTCAGAACATGAGCATAATTGATTATTAGTGACTGTTCTCTGTGGAAGCAGCTATGTGCAAGCAATTATGCAAGGAGGAAAGCAAGCTTAAAAACAAGGCTTAGACACAACAGGTTTGTTAACTTTTCACTTATGCCTAATACTTTGCAGGACTTGGGACTTTTCCAAAAAAGGGCTGTGACCCTGCAGCCCTATGTTAATTGTATATAAGGGACTTCAGGACGTGGCTCACTGGATGTGGTGGGTAGAGAGCAGTGTGGAGACTGCACACTGCATTCCCTTGTGCCAGCTATAAGTGACAGTTGTCCCACCACCCACTGCCTTCCGCTGACCACCCTCTCTTGCTTACTGTTCCTGACATGAGATCCCTGACCCCTAAGTCGGCTGGACTTACAGTGTCTCTTCTTCTGCTCCTTTACCTTAAGAACTATTTTTTTCCACCTGCCCTAATCTGAGAGCAGCGTACATGCATGTTCATACATCTCTTAAGAGCCACCTTTTCCTGTTTCTGAGGGGGGCAGGGGAACTTAAGTGTACTCCACTTAGAGTCTGCAGGAGCTGTGGCCTCAAGTCAAGACGGCAAAGTGAGCCAAAAGGGAAACACGTCTGCAGGATGAGAGAAATTGGAAAGCCTGTCTGCTCCTTGCCCTTTCTTAATCCCAGCTGGCCCTGATCCACATCTGATTTGTACTTTTCTTGAAACCTCTCAAGACCTTTTCAATTTATTATATGAGGGGGGACCCATAACAATGGATTTAGTTTTTGGAGGATAGGCGCCTTATAATACCCTCTTCCTCCACTAGGTGAGTGTTCTAGAAACCCATCAGCATCGGCATACTGACTAGCATCAGCTTCAGTGAATTTTTTTTTTTTTGGAGAGTCTTTTAGCAAGTTTGCTTATTTCATAATGGGTGATTTACGAGTGCACCTGCCTGCACTGCACTGAATGTTCAGCAGTTTTTTTTAATTAAAAAAATGGCATGACCCCTGTGCCCCACCCTTCCTGTTCACACAGAGTTGATTTTTTTGGTTTGCTTCTTTGAATGAAAAAAGTCTTCAACAGGAAACATTTTGCTAGGTGGAAGAGGTAAAGCAAAAAACAGCAGAAGCACTAAAAGGCATCAAAATTGATGAGTTCAAAACAGTTCTGAGCAGTGGGAAAACCCATCTCAATAAGTGTATTACATCAAGCAGAGATACTTTGAAGGTGACTGAAGTTTATTTTGTATAAATAAATTATGTCATTTTGGGGGTCCTTGTACTTAGAGATAATGGACCAATCTGGAATGAAAATTATTGAAAAGATAACTCATTTTCATTTCTTTTTTTTTTTTTACCTGACAATAAAATTGAGTAACTGAGGCATAAATCCCAAATCACCCAGGTTTGTTGAGTCAGCTGGAGGAATAATGTGAGTCACAGATGCTTCTGTGGCTGTTTTTCCCAAAGAAGTTCCGTATTCACACAGTTTCCTTACAAAGGGGAAATGGAGGCCAAGTGTGTTGGCTCCTGCCTATAATCCCAGCACTTTGGGAGGCAGAGAGAGGAGAACCACTTGAGCCCAGGAGTTTGAGATCAGCCATTGCAACAGAGCGAGATCTTGTCTGTAAAAAATTAAAAAATAAAAAGGGGGGTGTCAGTGAGACAAACTACTACATACTTGTGATACTTCAGTTGGTGCCCAGTAAATATATATTTTACACAGGATAACATAAAAACTTGAGGAAAAAGGGTACAGAGGAAGCAGAAGTCTCAGGGAGGGGTGAAGAAATGATTAATCTCATCTCGTCTTTGTTCAGTACCTGGGAAGACAAGCTAGGAATCAGCATCATCAGTGTGGAGTCTTTGGACGGGCTGTTCGTCCTTGGAAAGAGAACCTGATGGTGGTTAGGGAGGGAGGGGGGGATAGTGAGGCGTTACCAGACAAGCATCAGGCTAGGCCATGAACTTTCGAGGTTTCTCTGAGGTTCCCTCAGCCAAGAGGAGATTTGTTCAGTCAGTTGGAGGCTTAGAATTTTATTTTTATTTCTCAGACACAAACAGATATGCAGAGATCTCGTCTACATGTTCATCATGTAAGCAGACATTTTCAAAGTTTATGTTTCAATGGATTATTTTTAATTTTTAATTTAGAGACAGCCTGTCCCAAGTAGAAATTATTCCAGACACCCTATTTTCTAGACATGGATTTCAAAATTCCACTGCCTTGAAGATAGCCACAGCTTTCCAAGGTCTCGACTTCCTTTCAGAGAGAGATTTGTGAAACTAAAAATTAACACTTGGGTATTTAAAATAGAATTACTAGCAGCTAAAAGTAGTACTGGAAGGTGAAATTTCTTTTCATGCAATCTACCTTGGCCTTCTTTTCTCTGCCGTGAGTGCCAAGTCAGTGATAATCACACCATTTCCCACTTCCTTCTCCCATCCTTTTATAGATAATCTTTGACAATAAGCCAGTTTCTGCCTAGAATCACCAATGGCTGTTGTGGCAAGGGCTCCTCAGAAACCTCTGCATCCCCAAAGTGTCAGCACAGAGGAATGGTGGGAACGGCGGTTTGGGATGCCTAGGGCTGGCCCTCATCTGGGCCACATATCACTCTAGTGTTGAAATTTCTTTGGTACACTCCCAGTTGATGCCATCAGTTTGGCCAGTGCTGTTGGGGGCAACCTGGGCCACATATCACTCTAGTGTTGAAATTTCTTTGGTACACTCCCAGTTGATGCCATCAGTTTGGCCAGTGCTGTTGGGGGCAACCTCATAGGGCTATTTTACAATGCAGACTTTAAAGTGTGTGCGCGTGTTGCACATGGTGGGTTTAAGGAAATGGCGATGGTAGTTACATTGTATCACCGCAGTCCTGGGTCTCCCTGGGCTCCACCCGGCTGGGCACAGGCAACATGCAGTACATAGTCACTTAGTGGACTAGTGCTGGTTAAAACCGATTGAGGAAGTCGCACTGCCCAACTAAAGAAGGATCACATTGCCTTTGTCTGGGATCCATGCATGGGAGCAGACAGGGTGCCCTGAAGAAGGTGGGGCTCCATCCACCCGGCTTCCTGGGGAGGCTGCTGGGGCTTCTGCTATCAGTCAGTCCATGTGGCCCATGGAAGTCCATATGGCCAGGCAAGGACAGAGCTTTTGCAAATCAGCAGAATCAGAAAAGGCCCTGACCTGGAGTTGGACAGAGAGAAGAGAGCATCTTATCTGATCACAAGTCTCCCCTCTGGTATAGGAATGAACTCTGGCAGGACTCTAGTCCCTGGGAAAGTCAGGAACTCCTGCCAACCACAACCACTGAGTACAGCATGGTGTGTGTGTGTGCGTGTATTGACATATATATCAATTATAGATACTGATATTAGTTCAGTTATATCTATTCAAATATATATACTGGTATCTATTCAATTATATCTATTCAAATACACATTTTGATTTCTATTCACTTATATATCAACTATACATATTAATATCAATATCAATTATAGATATTGAGATCAACATATATTAGTATAGGAATCATATAAACTAATATATGTGCAACCATATAAAGGTACATTAAGTCCAATCAGGAAATTTTGAGCCAAATTTGAAATAAATAAAATTTTTAGCTATATTTTTTTCCCTCCGTATATGTATGTATACACACACATACATACATACACACATATATATATGTAACTGTGTAATATATAAATACAATATAAACAAAGATTGATACAGAAAATACATATAAAGTAATATATGTAAAATCGTATAAAGGCACATTAAGTCCAATTTGGAAATGTTGAGCCAAATTTGAAAAAAATGAGACTTTAAGCTATGTTTTTCTTCCTTGCAGCTCTCCCGTTTAAAGATGTGTTTCTTATATATAATAGTTGTACATATTTCAGGGTTACTTTCCTTCTTTTTTCATCCTTTTGATCATTTAGACAACATAACAAGCCCCGCCCTACATCAGAGATTAGCTCCTAGTATTGGTTTCCTGGGGCCGCTGTAACAAAGTTCCACATACTATGGCTTAGACAACAGAAATTCATTGTCTCACAGTTCCAAAGGCCAGAAACCGGAGGTTCAAGTGTTGGCAGGGCTCCTTTCTTCGGAGGGCTGGCAGAGAGACTGTTCCATGCCTCTCTCCTGGTTTCTGGGGATTTGCTGGCAGTCTTTGGGGCTCCTGGCTTGTAGAGCTATCACCCCATCTCTGCCTTCATCTTCATGGGGCTTCTGTCTGTTCATGTCTGTCTCTGCATCCACATTTTCCCTTTTAGGAGGACGCCAGGCCTCATGGGTCAGGGCCCATTCTGATGATGTCATTTTTACCTTGATAACCTAGAAATAAAGACACTGATTCCAACTAAGGTCACGTTCTTAGGTACTAGGGGTTAGGGTTCAGTATTTGCTTGTTTGGGAGGATGCATTCAAACCACTCAACATTCTCCATGGGCAGGGAGTCCTGTCTTATGTGTGCTCCAGTGCCAGGGCCTGGTCCATTGGAGGCTCTCAGTGACCAAGAGCAGCTCACACAAATGAAAGAAGAAAAGCATCAAGAGTACGAGCAGATTCTTTTGATAAATGTGTGCATTTGTCTCAGTGACATGGAGAGAGGTGGTAGAGCACAGGGGTTAAGAACAAGACTTTGAAACCAAACTACCTGACCTTGAATTTTGACTCTGCCACTGTGCAACCTTAGCCAGGTTGCTAAACGTCTCTGAGTTTCAAGTTCTAGATACAACAATGGATGGTAATAGCGCCTACTGCCTGTAAATGTCAGGATTAAAGTATATGTAAAACATTGGAACTGTGCCTGGGGCATAGTAAGTGCTATAATAATGTCCAACACATAGTAATCAAGACAGTGTGAAACAGGCAGAAGGGTAGCCATATAAATTAATAGAATAGAATAGAGTTCAGAAAATAACAGTTGCCAAAGTAATTCAATGGAGGAGAGGATAATCTTTTCAAAAAGTGTGTCATAAAAAGTAGACATTCTTATGGGAAAAAAAGAATGTCAAATCTTATCACACCATACAAAAAGATGAACTCCAATAGACCATATATATAAATAGAATTACAAAAATGCCAGAAGAGAACAAAAGAGAAAGTTTTGCGAGATGGGATGCAAAATCATAAATGATTTTTTTAAATGCTAAGTTGTATTTCATCAATATTGAAATGTGGCTATTTAAAAGACATTTTCAAAGAAATGAAAAAACAGGTCACAGACTGGGAGAACACACTTCTAAAACACACATTTGACAGGAGACTTGAATTTAAAAATATATAAAGAACTCTTAGAACTCAACATTAAGAAAGCTAACTATCCACTTGAAAATAATGAAAATGTTTGAACAGATGCTTTACCAAAGAAGACATCCAAAGGTAAAACAAAACAAAACAAACAAACAAAAACACACACTTGAAAGACATTCAATGTCATCAGCCATCAAGAAAGTTAAAATTAAAACCTGCAAGGAAGCCGGGTTTGGTAGCTCAGCCTGTGATCTCACGCTTTGGGAGGCTGAGGTGAGTGGATTGCCTGAGCCCGTGGGTTCGAGACCCGCATGGGCAACTTGGCGAGACCTCATCTCTACAATAAACCAAAAAATTAGCTGGGTGTGGTAGCGCACGCCTGTAGTTCCAGCTACTCGGAAGACTGAGGCGGAAGGATCGCCAGAGCCCAGCGGGTCGAGGCTGCGGTGGCCGGGAGCGGCTACGGCACTCCAGTCTGGGCGACAGAGTGAGACTCCAATGCAAAAAAAAACCCCTGCAAGGAGACAACATCATTCACCACAATGTAGATGGATGACGTAATACCACGTGTCGCCAGGGACATGAAGCTCATACACCGCGGAAACTTAAAATGGTACAACCCCTTTGGAGCACAGTTTGACAGCTTCTTATAACATTTTTACTCATACAACCCGGTTATTCCACTCATAATTACTTTTCAAGGGAAATCAAAACACTTGTCTACCTACTAGAGTCTTATTCAGATATTTACAACAGCCTTATTTATTAGATCCATAAACTGGAAACAACCCAATGCCCATCAACAAGTAAAGAGGAAACACACTGTGGCATATTCATGCAATGAAATAGTGCTCATCAAAAAAGAAAATTGCTGATAGATACAATAGCATGGTTGAATCTCAAAAATACTATAATGAGCAATATGAAACTCTAGAAATGACAAATTCAATCCTTCTGCTGGAAAACAGATCAGTGACTGCCTGGGGCTATGGAGGACACAAGATAATTTTTTGGAGGGATAGAAATGTTCAATATCTTAGTTATAGTTATGATAGGGTATACAGATTTGTCTGAATATATCAAACAGCACAATTAAAGGAGTCCTTTTCATTGAACAAAAACTGTACCTTAATAAAGTTGAATTTTAAAATTCTAACCAGAAGAAAAGGTTCACATTATCATTCTACCAGGGGACTTAGCACTGTGGGGAAGGGCACTGGGTGCTGGGTGAATGGCTGCTGGGTCAATAAACGACCCTGATTCAAACACCCGGATTCAGTGTCTGGCCCTCTCTCATATACTGGCTGTGTGACGTTTGCTGAGTTACTTCACCTGGCTGGTCCTCAGGGTTTTCTTTCTGTGAAATGGAGGGGGATGGGGAGGCACCTGACATGATTAGAGTGCCTCACGTGTGTGTTGCGTGCAGTCTCTGATTTAACCTGCTTGCCCCCTCCGGACGCCCTTGTTAGGGGATAGTTTGGTTATCTTGCCACAGGTAAAGGCCCTGTGGCTTCAGGAGGCAAAGTCTCACACTAAAGTTTGAACACCTGGAAAGTCTGCTGCCTGGAAAGTAGCAGAGCTGAGGTGTAAACCCAGGTCTGCCCGTCTGACTAGGCTGAAATCACTATCTTTCAGGGCCTTTGTCATTTGCAGGAGCTCAGTCAGGATCTGGTCCCTACCCAACCAAGGTGGACAAAAGGGTAGCTGATGGAGGCTGATGACCACCCGGGACTGAGGGAGGCTGGGTGGGAGAAGGCAGCTTCAGAGCCTGCATCAAGTTGACCTCCCTGTATCACACACTCCAGGACAAAACTGACCCCTCTAGACACAGACAGAGTGGAAAACAGCAGCGCCTTCTCTGTGCCCTGTGTCCTGCAATGGGTGCCTGCCCATGGAAAATCCGTGACACAGAAGTTGAGGGCTTGCCTTCCATGGCAGGCTGGCTCTGAAGGAGGGGAAAGGGCTGTGGTGACCATGTTCATCCAGCTTCTTCTGCCGAACTCCCTGGCAGAGGGGTCCAGCCCCAGGAGAAAGAGGAGGAGGAAAGGTGAATGCACGGACGTTACAGGTGCTCGAGACTTGCTGCTTTCTTTCCCTCCTTTTCTTCTTTCTCACAGAGGTCATTGCTTCTCAGGCTGTGGCTGTGAAGAAAACATCCTAGCTGCCTCAGAGTTAAAGCCAACCTTGAACCTTGACCCCGTGGCTGGCCTCTAGCTCCACGCTTCCTTCCACTTTCTGCTAGAAGTGTAATGATTGCTCTCTCTCTCTCTCTCTGTCACTCTCTTTTTCACCCTGGACTAGGGCCTGGTCATTGAGCGCCTGGGACGGAGACCCCTCCTCATTGGTGGCTTTGGGCTGATGGCCATCTTCTTTGGGATCCTCACCATCACGCTGACACTACAGGTGAGAAGATGCTCTTGTCACACTTGAGGGAGGTCAGCATGGAGTGGGATTCTGGCTTCAGCACTTTGGGGCCTTTGGTTTGTGGATTTGTACCTGATCCAGACAACTCTTGTGACACAGCTGTCCCCTGGGGCATCTCAGCCCTGGAGCTGCTGGGAGCCCTTGGGGAAGAGACTTTGGTGATGAGACCTTGGACTGGAAAGCGAGAGACCTGACTTCTGGTCCTGTCATTGCCACTGATGAGCTGTGTGATCTTGGGCAAGATGCATCCTCTCTCTGAGCCTCAGTTTACCCATCTATGTAATAGAGGAGCTTGCACTAGATGGCCCTAAGATGCACCATCCAGCTCTCACATCCCAGTATGGGAGCCGGGCACTGCATAACCAGGCCACTTCTAATTGTCCTATTTTTACCAGCAGGGGTCCTAGAGCCAGGCTGCCTGTTAGAGTGCTGACTTTTCCTTACTTGCCACGAACATTTGCAAGTCACCCACCCTCTCAGCTCCTTTCAGGGTCCCATCTCAAAGATGGGCCAGCCGTTCCTCATCCAGGGGGTTATGAGGATTTAATGAAAAAAATACATGGAAAATACTTGGAATGGGCACTTGGTGCACATATGCTTAGGAGAAGAGATGCCAGTATACTTCATCCTTACCTAATTGGTAATTTTTTCCTTTTGTGGAGATGAGGAAACTGAGGCATAATTACAAATAAATAAGCTGCCCAAGGTCACACACCTAGAAGATGGTAAAGCTGGGACTGATTCCAGGACTTGGACTTCTGCCCTGGCTGGCTCAGAGCAACCTGCATTCACTGAGCACTTCTGTGTCTCTCATCTGTCCTGGCACTGTGGGGAGCATGAAGTAAGCTTGCAGCAATTGATTGTCTTTGTATTTTTCAAAAACGAATCTTGAAACTAATAGTTGCGTAGGTTAATCACCTGCCAAATGTCTTAATGTCCCAAACACTTCTAGCAAAAGGCAACATTAGTACAGTGGTGTCTAGTGGGCAATAGCTCATCCTTCAAAGAGGTGGTGCTGGCCAGCTGACCGGCAGGAGGCGGAAACATGACCCTCAGGGACAGGGTGCTGGCAGACGCAGCTCCCTGATATGGCCAGGCATAACACAGTCCCCAGCAGGGGTGACTTTGCAGTCCCCTGGGTGCCTCTGAGGTCTGGGGTAGCTGGTTAGGGGATGTTCTGGGGTCTTGTCTTTCTGTACCTTGAGTCAGATGTTCGAAAGGCCTGTCTGGAGCTCACAGTCCCCATCTAAGCCTCACTCCACAGGGTTTTGGAGTTCTTCCTGGCATGGCCCTCTCTTGTCTCTCCCAGTGCCCTACACCTTCCCCTGGCAGCTCCCCATTCACCTAGCCATTTCCTCTCTTATGCTTGAATAGCTTCTCCTTGCTTTCTGGACTTGAAGCCTTGGATACACTTGGATACCTCTTCCTCCAGGAAGCCTCCCCTTGCTGAGTGAAGTGGCCTCTTCTCTGTTCTTAGAAGCCCTGTGAGGTCACTTATCATAGAGCATTGACATTCACTGTCGATGCATCTCTTTCTCCCAAGAGACCGAACTGTGGGTGTCACAGACCATGCCCATGTCCGTTCTGCATTCCAGCCTCCCTGCCCAGTACACAGCACCCAGGGGGGGCTCCAGTCAGTCAGCCACATGAATGAGTGGGTGACTGACTTGGTGTGGAAGTGGCCACGTGATGTATGACCACCAACAAAATCCCCCCCAAACCCTGACAGCTTCCTCCTGAAGCGAGATCTGATGGGCTTGGATATAGAAGGAAGGGAAGGAGCTCCCATTTCTCCCTCTCCCCTGCCTGCCTCTCACCTTCCATGCTGAGCTGCTCACAGTTCATGAGCTGTGCCCTCCATGCCTCTGTGCTCTTGTCCACGCTGAACCTCTCCTAGAACCCCTCCCCTCCCCTCCCTTCCCTTTTCTTCCCTTCTCTCCCCTCCTGTTCCCTTTCTTTCTCTTCCCTTCCCGTCCCCCTGGGCTGACCCCAGCCCAGCCTGCAAAGCTGGGCAGACTCTTTCCTTCCCCGCATCACTCCAGATGAGGTCATATGGCCCCTCCTGGGGCAGCTGCAGCATCTCCACATGTATTCACTGCATCTCAGAACCAGTGAGACCATGTTCTGGTGATCAGCTGTTCAGTCAGCTAGAGCAGGAGTGATCCCCAAATATCCTTTGGCACCCAGCACTCAGCACCCAGCACCCAGATGACTCACTCTGTGAAATTAATTAACTCACCGCATACTGACAGGATAGCAGGGGTACAAATATGGTGCTTTAGATAATAATACTGATATCATACATATAAAGATACTGATACTGATAATTATATTATATATAAAAATATTCATAGTACTAATAACTAAAAGAAATTTTTAAACATTTTAATACCTGTAAAAACTTCTCATAGTGCCTGCTTCCAATTCAGCATGCAATCTGCGTGACTTGTTCATTTATTTACTACTTCCTGTATGCTGGGACTATGCTAAACTCTTAGCGGGCATCTTCTGATTTCCTCCTCATATATGTGAAATAGGTGGATAGACTGACTCAGGAGTTATCATTGTTTCCATCAGGGATGCTGAAACTGGGGCTCAGGGACATAAAGCGACTTGTGCAAGGTCACACAGGTGGATGGAGGAGGAGCTGGGGCAGGGACCCAAGTCTTCCAGGTACACTGTCACCACCCCACCTGCCCACATCCCCGTTCTCTTGCAGGATCGTGCCCCTTGGGTCCCTTACCTGAGTATCGTGTGCATCCTGGCCATCATTGCCTCCTTCTGCAGTGGCCCAGGTAAGGCACCCCTGTTCATCACCTGCACCTTCAGAGAAGCTGCAGGCTAGTGTGAAAGATACCATAATCATTGAGGTCATGTCTAATATGTATTGATCATTGATTTCATATTATATTTGGCTAAGAACTTGACTAATATGAGCTCATTTAAGGCTCATGACAGTTCTAGGGAAGGCAGAGATAGAAGGTGAACTTGATGTGTGAGTGGGGTATGCACCCAGGGGCTCATGGCACCCCTTTGTACAGATGGGAGCCCAGAGCCCAGAAAGAAGCAAAGACTGATGGGGGAAGGGTGTGTCCTTTGCCATCTCTTTGGTCCTATTCAAATGCAGCTGAATGTCTTCATTCTGTCCCACAGATGGTAGGTAATGCATTCACCCGAATATGAGTGGATGATGACAAACAACAGCACAGCAATAACAATTCACACTTTTGGGGAGGGTGCACAAATCATGCCTGCAAACCTAGCAATTTATGAGGCTGAGGTGGGAGAATTGCTTGAGACCAAGGGTTTGAGACCAGTCAAGGTAATATAGTGAGATCCCATGTCTACAAAAAGTAAAAAAAAAAAAATGATAATCAGCCAAGCATGGTAGTGCATGACTGCAGTCCCAGCTACTCAGTAGGCTGAGGCAGGAGGATTGCTTGAGCCCAGGAGTTCGAGGCTGCAGTGAGCTATGGTCACAACACTGCACTCCAGCCTAGGTGACAGAGCATGACCCTGTCTCTGGGGGGAAAAAAATCACACAGGTGAGAGCTATGAGTCAGATGTGAGACTGTTTGGTCATGGATCAAAGATAATCAGGTTAATGTCTGTGCCTATAAAAAAGTTACAGGCTAGAGTGAAAGATCTAATAAACATTATGGTCATGTCTAAGATGTATTAATCATTGATTTTGTGTTATACTCGGCTAAGAACTTGACTTATGTGAACTCATTTAAGGCTCATGAGAGTTGCACAGATGGCAGACATGGAAGGTAACTTGCATGTGTGAGTAGGTGATAGGGTTGCCTGACTCCCCGGCCCAGGCCCCTAATGACCACTTTGCACTATACCTGCGAGTGTGATGCCTGGAGCATTTGGAGCCTCAGTTTACCCAGAGCTCTCTTCTAGCCCCAGCCCTGATATTTCTCGGCCATGGGTTAGTGAGAAAGGCCTCTCCTCTGTGTGGAGCTCAGCTTCCCCATCTGCCAAATGGTGAGGGTGGAATGAGACCGAGGGTCGTGTCATTCCCTGGCCCTGTGTCTGCATCCAGCCTCCACCAAGGGCCAAGGTGGGACTGCGAAGGCGGGTTGAGGGCAGGGGTTGACCTGGCTGTGTGCTTGCTCCATGACATGATGTTCGCGCTCTTCTTTGGTTGTGGTTTCTGTGCTGATGAAAATAACACTAAGTTTCTATCAGAACAAATGAAATTGAACATCTGTTTCTCCCTTTGTGTTGTGAGTTCTCATGGGCCATCATGTTCTAGCACATGTGTGATGGATGAAAAGCATTTGTCCGTCCAGGACATCAGGGTATTGTGATGAGAGGGCCTTGGAATGATCAGGGAGAGCTTCAGACACACACTTGCGCACGTGCGCGTGTGCGCGCGCGCACACACACACACACACACACACACACACACACACACTGTACTGCATGGGTGGTCAAGACAGTTACAGGAAGAAGGAGGCACCTCCCAGGCAGGTGCCTGGATGAACAAGCACCATGTGTTGCAGTTAGCAGTGGGCACAAGGCGTAGAAGTGTCTGGTCCTACAGGGCAGCCGCATCACCAGCTCACATCCCATCTTCACACCTGTGCCCACGGAGGTGTTCAGCCATGGTCCTCTGCTCGTCTGTGGATGCTGGTGAGCAAGCCCAGATGGAGGCAGTCTCTGCTCCCACAGGACTCGCGCCGGTGTGGAGTGCCTTCTGAGATGGCCCTGCTCAATGAGACCTTCTCTGACCACCACATCTAGAATCGGCACACACTTGTATACACACAAACTTGGGCACTCACACATGCGCTCATACATACCTGCACACGCACATGCACGCACACACACATGCACACACACATGTATACACATGCATGTAAAACATACACACATACACATGAATACATATACACCTATACACATGCACACACATATACACATATACACATGTATACATGCACGTACACATATACACATATGCACACACTTGCATATACCCATGTATATGCTTAAACAGACATATATGAATACACACGTGCAAACATACACATGAACACATGCACATGCACGTATAGCATACACATATACACATGTATACACATATACATACACACATATACATCCCATGTATATACCTGCAAATACACATACATGCTTATGCACATACACACATGTATTCCCACATATTCACATACACACATATACACACGCACACACATATGTGCACATGTTTGTATATATACACACATGCACATGTATACTCATGCACACACATAAGCATGTGGAGAGATACACATTTATATACACATGCATGCACATACATACCCACATACTTTCTGACCTATCACTTCTCATAGCACTGGTCCTTGGCATATCTATTTCCTGCATACTCATTTGTTGAATACACACTTGGAAAGACTTTTTCTAAAAAGGGCCAGGTGAAAATATTTTTTGCCTTACAGGCTACACATTCTCTGTTGTAACTACTTTTCCTTACTATGATTGTGCACAACCCAACCATAGACAATGAGTAAGTGAATAGATTGCGTGGCTGTGTTCCAATAAAACTTTATTTACAAAAGCAGACAATAGACCTTACGTGGCCTGTGGGCTGCTGTCTGTGTGTCTCTCCCCAGTTAGAAAATCACCTCCATGAAGGGACCTGGTGTGTAGTTCATGGTCTCATCCTGAGAACCTGGAACTGTGCTGAGGATATAGTAAGGGCTCCATGAGGGCTTGCTAAAGAATGAATGAAGTAACTGAGGGAAGGGTGGAATCTGCCTTTCTAACTAAAGGCTTGGGGGTGAGACAAAGTGGAGACACAGGGTCTCCCGTCAGTCCCCCAGTATCCCCAGCTGCTAGGAAGAGGCAGCTTGGATTTAATGGTACCAGCAACAATGTGGAGGCAGCATTAGCCAACTGCATGGAGTAAAAGAATTCGTCAATCAAATACCAAGATTCTTTTTAAGAGAGAGAATAGGAATAAGGTTCAATTCCATTCAGATTAATTTCTCCAGTCTTTACTGAGTACCTGTTCTGTGCCTAACTGAGGGGAGGGGGAAAGCAAAGCAGAAGAAGGAGGGAGATAAAATAGAACCAGATTTTTAAAACCATAAAGTCAAAATTGAAGAGTGTATACTGCAGTCACATACATTCCTCACACTCTCCTTCATGTAACAAATGTGCTGGGAAAACATGGCCAACAGCTTTTTAATCACCAGCACAAAAAATAGTCTCATAGCTTCTAACCCAACCTTGCTAACTTAAAAGCGGTTCTAAGGCCACTGCCCATGAGAGATAATACTTAATGACATGCCATGAATAGGTACCTCAAACGTTTCATATATGCAATCTGAATTCTGCATCACTTCAACAGCGCTTACCAGTCAGTGTAATGCCAGCTGCCTAACAAACATATCCTTGAACGACAGCAGTTGTACACAATAGAAATTCTGTTCTCACTCATGGCACCATTCATGGCTGGTGTCCCAGGTAGATGGGTTCTTGGACCCAGGCTCGTTCTGTGTTTTGTCTCTGCCAGCCTGTGGGGCCTCATGGTTGACTGCATCCAGTGGGCGGTTGAGAAAAAGACTATGGAGAGAGCTTCTTAAGTGCCTTGGCCCAAAGTAACTCCCTCTCCCCCACTCACATTCTGGTGGTAAGGGCAAGCACTGGGGCCAGGGACAAGTACCTAGATGTAGTCTGTGCTTTAACACCAGCTTCCCTTACTGCCCAGTCTTGTCCTGAGATCTAGAAGGCTCTGAGCCAGGACCTGGATGGCTTAATGGCCAGGGAACTCAAATAGAAGGGGCCATGGCAGGCGCTAAGCTCTAAGGTGTGGACAAGGAGGTGCTGAACCCACAGGACATGCCCAAAGGACAGAGGTAGTGGCTTAGGTCTTCCCTGACCCCATTCCTCTCTTTGCCCAGTCCTCACCCCACCGACTCAGTCCATTCATAATGGAGTTCAAACATCAGCCTTCCTTGAGCACAGACTTTGACCTAGACACCGTGCAGGATACCCTACTTGCATCACCTCCTACTCTGCATGGTAGCCTTGCAAATTAGGACTAAGCAATCCCATTTACAAATGAGGAAACTGAAGTCCAGAGAGGTTAGGAGCCCCCTAACATGAAACAGCTAGTAAATGCTGCAGCAAAGATTTGAACTCAGATCTGTAAAGATCTGCACTGTTTTTTTCCCTTTATACTAGAAGGTATAAGAATTCACATCAGTGCACCACTCTAAGCTTTCCATAGCATTGTCACATCTGTGTCCTAATCCAGCCTCTGATAATTACTCACATTTACTGAGCACTTATTATGCACAAGGCCCAGTTCTAGCTAATTTCATTGTCACAAAAATACTGTGTCGATATAAGACAACACAGAGTCAGGTTGGCATGTTAAAATCATAAGCATCTGCCGGGTGTGGTGGCTCAGCCTATAATCCCAGCACTTTGGGAGGTCAAAACTAGTGGATTACCTGAGTCCAGGGGATCGAGACTAGTCTGGGCAACTTGCTGAGACCTCGTCTCCACAACAAATCACAAAAGCTGGGCATGGTGGCATGTATCTGTAGTTCCAGCTACTTGGAAGACTGAGTTGGAAGGGTTGCCTAAACCAGCAGATCGAGGCTGCAGTGACCATGAGCATGCTGCTGCACTCCAACGTGGGCGACAAGAGCGAGATCCCAACTCAAGAAAACAAACAAATAGACAACACAAGCGTCCAAGATCTTATCCAGAATCAAATTTTATTAATCATCACAGAATGCAGGTTGTCACAAGACAGAGGCAAAGTGTGAAGCCATCAAGACAGTGCTGGTTCTTCCTTGACACATTAGAGTGCTCAGATTTAAAAATGAGGGCTCTGAAATGAAGTACCTTGCTTCCATAGAAGAAGATATTTTCTTCATGTTATACTCAGATAATAACATGGCTGTCATGGAGAGTTTCCAACAGACTAGCCTCATAGTTTCACATCCCAACCTGAACAGTTCAGGTACAGCCCACAGAAAGCATGGTATACGTAAGGAATCTGTTGCTGGCAAGGCCGTCA
Source organism: Carlito syrichta (assembly GCF_000164805.1). Taxonomy (NCBI): domain Eukaryota; kingdom Metazoa; phylum Chordata; class Mammalia; order Primates; family Tarsiidae; genus Carlito; species Carlito syrichta. Next base: position 390,392 of record NW_007249169.1, read on the forward strand.
CGAGGTTGGAATGACAAGTTCAATTGGAGAACAGACAAGGTCATTATTTTCTTTGGTTCCACTCTCCCTGTCCTTTAGAAGATGACTTATGGGTCGGTTGCAAAATCCTTCCTTCCTAAACTAATTGTATTTCCATTTTTTTAATGAAAAATGTTAAAATTGATGAAATAATTTTCCCCAAGTAACACTGCTAAGAGGCAAATGCTGGATTTGATCTTCTCCATCTTGTTCTAGCACCTATGATCTCAACTCTCATATACACACTTGGTCAAGGCTCCTTAGCTGGCCACTAAAAACTGAGTAAAATTAGACCAATTTTGAAACTGACTTGCAAGGCTAGAAGTGATTCAGAGGGAAAAGAGCCTAAACAGAGGATTCAGGATAAGAGGAGGAAGCGTCTATTTTATTCTGTCAGAACAAGGTTACTCTCAATTATCAAAAATCAGTCCCGTTTGTGTCTACATGAAAAATATATTATTTTGTCATTTGTATCTCCTTGGCTGGAGGTGAAATGAAAGCATTTTTGTTTTCATGGTTTCTAGTCATTTCTGCTTCAAGTATTCTCTAAACACAGAAGACAGGAGCAGTCTTTGTTCTTTGTCTCTTATGTTCATAGACCCTCAGATCATAGAATTTAGTGTTGAGACCAAGTCTGCTGACACACGCAGAGTTTCACAGTGAACTGAGGCAGAAGAGAACATGGGAACAGTTTGTGAACTGGTTGGAAATTTGATCAGAGATCAAATGATAAGGCAGATGAGGAAGTATTCCAGGGTGCTGGGATAAACTAGAATCAAAGCATCTCAAGTTTGGAAAAGACCATAAAAGTCCTCCATTCTATCAGGAACTTAAGACCCAGCCATGGCATCCCTGTCAGGAACTCCTCCAGACATGGCTTGATTGTTTCTGTTGATGAGGAACTCACTGTCTCAAAACAGACAGTTCTATAGTCCACTGGTCAGGTATGGCTCATGGCCTGTTTTGAATGACCCATGAGCAAATAATGACTTTTCCATTTTAAAAGGTTTCAAAAAAGAATGGGTCACAGAGATCACATTTGTTCTGAAAGCCTGATATATCTTCTACCTAACGCTTTACAAAAAAAAAGAAATGCCATCCCCTGCTATCATTCTTCAGCTCTGAAAATTGGATGAAGGAAGTAGGAGCTGACTTATGAGGTAGAGAAGGAGAGATTTCAAGGCAACAAGAGCAGTCAGTAACACTGCTAGAGTGTAAGAAGAAATTAATGTCAAAGGAACCGCAAATAAACCACCATGCTAGAGCAGTGGCACTCAAACATTGCTCAATCACCTGGGAAGCTTTTAAAAGCCCAAATGTCCAGGGTGCTCTGAAGGTCATCCAAGCCATAATCACCAGGGTAGGTGCCAGATTTCGTATTTTCTAACATGATTCCAACGTGCGGCCAAGTTTGGGAACCACTGGGCTAGAGACGTGCTTCAAACCTGGTTGAATAAAGAACAATCACCTGGTGGCTTGAAAAACTACAGTGAACCTCATATTCAGGCCTCATCTGATACCAACTAAGTTGGGATCTCTGGGTGGCGCCCAACAAGAACCACTGTCAGAGAACAGGATAAGACGTAGAGGAAGAGTTGAGAGAGGAGCTAGACATGGCTCTCAGGGGACTGTGAATGCCATTATGGATTTGCAACTTCATCCTGAGCTCCAGAGAGCTCTCTCAGGAAATCTGTAAGCATGACTTTCACGGCGCAGATCTGCAGTAAGAAAAATTCAACTTGGAAGTGACTGGGAGAAAACAAACCAAAAGCAGAGATACCAGCCAGAAGCCTGGAGGATCCTACAAGGACAATTTGCCAAGGCTGTGCCACCCTGCAAAGGACCCTGTAGACATTGTTCCTGTGGCAAGTGCAGGTCATCAGCTCAAGGGAGCTCTGTGTTTTGTGGCATGATTTTAGTGCTTCTTGGGTCATCTTTTTCTGCAACAGCTATTTTTCCAGAGAGAATAATACACGTCAGCCCTGGATCTCATTGGATCTCACCCGTTTTCAAAATAAGCCAAACTGGACTCAACCACAACCTGCCTGAAGTACTTTGCTGACCCAAACCACAAAGCTTTGTCTTCTGTGCTTTTTTTCCCAAGCCAATGCCCATCTTGAGATATTATTGATTCTATTACCAGTGTTTGCACACTTGACTTTCTTGTGACTGTAGAGTGTGCTACACTGTATGAGCTTTCAGTGCTGGATGGAGCAGTGTCTGGCAGACTCCCTTTAGGAAAAGCCACCTGCACCTCCCAGTTCCAGATCAACTGTCAGCCCCCATCCTGTACTTCCCAACCCCAAGTTCACCCAGCAGCAGTGCCTTGCTGGCTAGCAATGACTTTAGCTTCAAAATTGACCAGGGTTTAGAAGTTTCACTTAAACTCACATTAAAGTTCAGAGCTTAAGACCCTGGGGAATTTCCTGTCTAGGGGAAGCTGCCACGTGGACTGTGAGATCATCCCCTATCCTCCTAACTGGATAGGAAGTTACAAATCCTAAGAGGGGCCACCCTGAAAACGTGTGGCAGGAAGATGATAAGAGTTGAATATGGTTAAGAGACTCATTGGGGGCTGCCCTCCATGATGGAACAACAGGGACTGTTCTCCCAGGAGAGAAGCCAGGAGTTTGCCTAAGGCAGCTCCTGTGAGCAGCAGATCAATTTAAAAAGATTTGACAGAGAGTTGAAATTAGGTGAAGGGAAGAAATGAAAACACAGAAGGCGGTTTTCTGCTCCATATTTTATTTTTGTGCATAGCCCCAAGGCAGTGGCATAGAAGTCTAATAAAAAAGGATGATGAAACAGCTTTACCTTTGAAGAAAAGGTGATTATCGCCCAAGCATGTCAATTTCAGTTTGAAAAATCTTGTGACTCTGCCTGGCACCAGGTCAATCCCTCTAAGAGGAGTTTACATTTGGGTGGGGGTGACAGATGCAAACAAGATAGGGTATGACCACTGCATCGACAGAGTTGCAGATTGGGGTCTGTGTGTCCAGAGAATGGTGCCGTCCTGATAGAGGGTGCACCAACTTCTAGCCCAGAGCATGTCTCACTTGGAAACGTGATTTATCCTGGATAGACTTGCCTGAGCATAATAGAATTTCTGGGGACCCTAATGGCCAGCTTATGCACGCTCCCTTCCCCATTCCCACCCCAGACATTCTGCCATACATGCCAGTTGTCTCGGCCCTCAGGCAGCCACCCCTCTTCACACATGCTTGAAGGATCCCAGACTTTGCATATGCTGATCCCCCACCTAGAACGGCATTCCTTTGTGGTGTTGTTTTTTGAATAGAGGCAGGGTCTCCCTATGTTGCCCAGGCCTGTTTCTGACTCCTGGGATCAGGTGATTCTCTTGTCTCAGAGTGCTGGGAATACAGACGTGGGCCACAGTTCCTGGCTTAGAACACCATTTTATCCATCCATTTGAAGGATGTCTTGTCTTAAAAAGTCAGCTCATACTGAATCTTGAGTCTTTCTTAGAAATAGCCCCTCTGTGCTCCCACAACCACCCCTTCCTGGGTTTGCTGCTGGAATAGCCCACACTGCTTTCATTACGATGGCTATGGTTTGTGAGTTCTACTAGCATCCCGGACTACTTCAGCAACAAAGACTTTGTTTCTTTACTTTTGTATCCCAGGTGCCAAACACAGAGCCTGACAACTGGTCGGCACTTAACAAGTGATTGTGTTTCCCATGACTTTATTCAACACACACTTGTGGAGCCCTCACTGAGTGTGTTAGGGTATAGTTTTTTACTGGTGTGTAATGTTTTCTACCACCACTGATAACGTCAAATGTGTATTTTTTTTTCTGACAGCAAATGCGTGCCATTTTTCATACCAAATCTATAATTCTTTAACACCAACTAGGCATCCAACAATTTAAGGGGATTGTGACACTGTCCATCAGAGTGAGGAGAGACCCCGTAAAGGGCTCAGTCCCACAAGACTGCCCCACTTCAGATGCCCGCCACGAGTGGAGTCCAGGCAACCAGCACTTCTGCCCTACTGACTACAAACTCAGAGGTTCCCAAATCCCATACCCAACCCCCCCAGCTGATTATTTGCGGAATAACTTGCAGAACTCAGGAAAGTGTTCACCTTACAATTACAGCTTTGTTTAAAAAAATTAAAGGATGCAACCCAGGAACAGCCAAGTGGAAGAGAGGCATGGGGCAAGGTATGGGGGAAAGTGGGGGGCACGGAGCTTCCATGCCATTTCTGGGTGTTCCATCCTCCCAGGACCTTCGTGTGTTCATTGACCTGGGAGGTCCTCCAGCCCTGACTTTTAAGGGTTTCTGTGGAGGCTTCATTATGTGAGCATGAATAAGTCAGTTATTGGCCATTGGTGACTGAACTTGACCTCCAGCCCCTCTCCCCTCTCTGGAGGTCAGTAGAAGGGACTGAAGGTGCCAACCTTCCAAGTCTGGCTAACCCCTGCCTCAAAACTAAGGACCCACCTGACTCATTGTATTAGCATATACTCAGGTGTGGTGGAAAGGGGTTCTCTATGAATGACAAAAGCCACTCCTATTTCTCTGGAAATCCCAGGCTGTCAGGAACTCTATGCCAGAAACTGGGGACAAAGATCAAATGCCCCACACCAGCACTGGGTTGGGAGTTGGGGCTAATGGGTCAACAAGACAATGAGAGCCCTTGCCCTTGAGGAGGAGGAGGGGCACAGCTAGATGTCCACTATGGACACTTGCCTCATATCTGCCCTGGTGCAGTGGAGTCCTCAGTGTAGCTGGCCACAGAAGTTGACTGGGTGAAGCGGGAAGGGAACTGGGACCCTTGACTGCCCAGGCTGCTGCCCAGGGCCTACCTCAAGGGGGAAAACCTCCTGCAGACAACATTGGGAATCCCAGCCTGGCTCTTAGAATGGCAGTGGGGGGTGCACCCCAAGGGGAGCCTGGCAAGATCCAAGGGGGCTCCGTCAGTGACAGCAAGGTCCCAGGTTCTGGCCAGGGGACCCTAGGCAGTATAGGAGCCCAGGGCAGTTCTACTTGTTGAATGAGAGAATAGGAAATGAACAAATGAGTCGATGACAGAAAGAACCCTATCTATTGCCAGAGCTTAGGTGGGAGTCAAATCAGATGACACGTTTCCCCTCAGAAGTAAGGACTATGTGCAAAGCAGAATGGCAAATTACCTTCCAACTTCCCTGACCAAGCAGAAATTAATAGACAGAAGAAAGGGATACACACACACACAGACAGACACACATACATACACAGGCATACAGGTGCCAAAAAAAGTATACACATTTTAAAGAGTTTTACCTACATATTACTTTTACTTTGCTGTAATCAGAAGTGTCTGGATGCTGATGGTAACCACTTGAGCACCTCTTGTAATTGCAGAATCCAAGTGTGACTTGTATTCGTGTTTTGTTATAGGTATATATTTACTATTACAGTTTTAATATTTTTTCCTTTCTTAAAACGTGTGTCCATTTTTTGGCTTCCTCTGTGTATATATACACTAATAAAGATAATTAGAGCTTTAATTAAGATACATAGTCTAAAGTCTAACACCAAATCAGTATGTAGTCATATTTTTGAAAAATTGTTTAATAAAAAGTCTCACAAACCCAAATTTAAAAATAAAAAGCTGTCAATGCTCAGGACACATAAATCTCTCTAAAATTAATTTATGAAGAAGGTGAGATTTAACTCAAGCATTGCTAGTGTGTTTTTTTTTTAGTGGTCCCCATCTACAAATGAAGACCTAGTCTCCACTCACATCCACTACCACACAGGATTTTAGGTAAGGGACATACTAGATGAGCTACCTAAAATGACCCTGATCAGGTGCAGTGACTCACACCTGTAATCCCAGCACATTGAGAGACTGAGGATTGAAGAAGCCAGGCATCTGAGACCATCCTGGGCAACCTAGTGAGACCTCATAAACTTAGCCAGGTATAATGGCGTGGCTGTAGTCCCAGCTACCAGGGAGGATGAGATGGGACGATCAGGAGTTCGAGGCTACGGTGACCTATGATCGGCCTGGGTGACAGAGTGAGATCTTGTCTATAAAAATACATAAAATAGAATAAAATGACCCCGTAAACTTTAAACTATCACGTAAATGTGAAATTTGATTAGGGTCCAGCAGGAAGCAGGAGGTGTGGTCAGCTGGGATTTTAAAGGGAGTTCATGCTTGGGCTGTTTCTAGGCCTATGGGCAGAGACACGGAACCGCAGAGGAGATGGGGGCCCTGAGGACAAGCCACAGTGGGACCCTGCCACCTTCCCCAGGGATAAACTGGTTTTCACTAATTTCTCCCTAAGAAGAGAGAATAAACACCAAGAAATAAGATACTGCCCAGTGATCTTTAAGATTTCTCAACACCACCCTCAAGAACCAATTTTCAACCCTAGTGAGAATGCATGGTAGAGATTTACTTCTGCCTTTATCAAAAAGTGGCTTTGAGGATCCTGAAAACTGAGCATGAAAGCTTGACAATGTGATGTGCTCTTGCCTGTGGCTTTGTTGGGTGGCCCATGTCAGACCTCACACTCCAGCATCATTTTATAGGGCAACTTTCAGTGTCAATCCAGGCTAAGTGAATAATGCTCTGGTTAGTGCCTTTAGCCCCAGGAGTGTAAAGAGAAATAAGAAAGATCCCAACCAGGAGCTTGGAGTGAAGCTTCCAAGTGAAGGAAAGGAAGAGGCAGACATTGACTCTCATTGGGAGAGAGAAGGAAGTAGATAGAGGAAGTGGGGGCTCAGAGAGATTAAGAACTATCCCTAGAGCACAGAACAGTGAGCGAGTCAGGATTCTCGTTCCTCAGTCTGACTCCAGAGCCTGAGTTCTTAAGGTCTATAAGTGGCTACCAAGAAAAAGGTAGGTCCCAGACACTGTGGAAGCACAGAAGAGACATGTGTCAGAGCGAGTGGGAGTCAGGTGGAGAAGCTAAAAGCTGGACTGATTTCTAAATATTGAGTCAGAGCAAGGAGAGCCACCAAGTGACGTTCTCAGGGTGTGCACTTGGAAGCCACATCTAAAGATGCTTCATTTCTGTCTCAGATCAACACTAACACATGAGAACACGGGCGCTAAGGTGGGGACTTGAGGTTCCCCAGGTCTGGCACAACATGGAAGTGCTGTCCTCTACATCAACGCATGGGCAAAACAGTCATGTACACACTTGGGGATACATGCCCTCCCACACTGGTTCACACACATGTGCACCCCACACTGTAGGTGTCCCCTGCTGCTCCTTTCCAGCCCACTCTCAAAGACTGAGTCCCACCCTCCACAGGATTTCAAATCTGGCATGAGAGGGAGAGAAGGGCACGGAGCATGGGTGGGTTCTGGCTGGGGTGTGTGGCCAGGAGACAGCGGTGGTGGATCATACGTGCACCTGCCAGTGCTGCTTGTCAGCAGGGAGGACATCTAGAGAACTTCCCTGTGGAGGCCAGGCCAGGCCACAGGGTGGGATTGTTCCACTGATATAGTAATACACTAATATGCAAGATGTTTTATTGGAGAAAAGGGCATATTATCTAATGAGCTAAAGTGTTGTTTGAGCTAGCGGTGCCAAGCCGAAGGGAGAAGGAGGAGCATCTGAGTAAAGGACAGATGTCAGAGAGAGGTACGCTTCTGGAAGCCAAGGACACACACACAACTGGAGGGAAAATCTGTAGTAAAGGGACTCTGGGAAGGAGGCAGCAGAAAAAGCAGTGGTGGATTATCACAAGTCTCACAGGCTGAAGTCAGTAAACTTTGCCCTCCTGGTTGTGGGCAGCCACTAAAGGCTTTTTAACTGGAATGTGACGTTATCAGACTGGTGTTTTAAAAGACTACAGAGGAAAAAATAAATTAGTAGTAAAATTGGGCACAGTGGCTCATGCCTGTAATCCCAGCACTTTGGGAGGCTGAGGCAGGAGGATTGCTCGAAGCCAGGAGTCCAAGACCATCCTAGGCAACATCTCATCCTGACCCTCATCTCTAAAAAAACAAATTGTTAAATCATTGGAGGTAAAATTTGGAAGATGGAGAGACTTGGTAAGAGGGAGCTCACTAAGGTGTCTGTAGCAGTTATCACTGTGCATCAAATAACCCCCAAACCGAACTGATTAAACAACAGCCAGTTATTATTGTTCCCAAGTCTGGGTGGCCATGGTAGTTTTGTTCTTCTGGCCCAAGCATTCCTGATCTCTGCTAGATGACTCCCTCCTGTCTGCATCTGACTGGCAGGCCAGATCGGCACCAGCTAGTATAAGGTAGCCTCACTCATTGGTCTGGCCTTGAGAGGGGTGACTTGGCCACCTGTCTATCATCAACCCACAGGTGTATATAATGACAGAAAAGTTGCAAGAGAAGAACGCGAGGTATACAAAACAGTCAAAGGCCCAGGCTTGTAACCCCTCGTCATTTCTCCTGCATTCTGTCAACCGAAGGAGTCACAAGGCCACCCCAGAATCAAGGGAAGGACTGCAAAGAGCTGTGGCTGGTCTACGATCTCCCCAGAAGTTGTAACCATAGAATAGGCAAGAGATGACAGATATGGGCTCTCATTTTAGTGAGAAATGTATGCCATTCATTCATTTACCCGTTCTGCAAATAATTATTGAGTACCTACCATAAGATAGGCCTCCTTCTAGGCTTGGGGATACAATGGTGGAGCGAATATAGAAACCCACAAATAAACACACACACACACACACACACACACACACACACACACACACACAGTCTCTTCCCTCAGGAAGCTTACCTTCAATTATAGTCAGGGGTCAGGGTGCCCACTGGGAACATGTGCCAGGCTCACACTCAGATATTGTGAGGAGTGTTTGATAAAGACACAATTTTCCGTGGTGCAGGAAGGTTACAGGGGAATGTCAAAGGCCTTATTTATTTTGACAGTCTCAACATACAATGCTGATTTCCAGGGGTCCTCCCTCCACCTATTAGCTATGCAGAAAGCAAAGCAATTACTGAAAGTTTTTGTCAAAAGTCAATGTGCTGAATGGTCACATTGCTTAAAGTCAAATAATAGAGAAAACCAATTTGCTGAATTTACCTTATTTTAAACTATTTCTCAAGAATGTACAGAATTGTTTGCAGAATAGAATGGGTTTTGCAGCATTAATAGATTTCTGTGAAGTTCTTCATTGTGTCTCCAGATTGAATTTTGGAGAATTCTCCCTTTTGTTCCCTAGTAGCCTAAGTTACTAGGGAGAGAGAAATCTCCACTGACTGGCATAAACTGTTTCTTTATCCATAATGAGGACACACATATCCTTCCCTCTCCAAATGAATTTTGTTCCAGAGATTTATACATATAGCAAGAAACAAAATTTAGGTAGCAAGGGATATGCCAATACATTTATCTTATTTCATGCCTAGGTTTGGAAAACAGGAGTTTGGATGGTAAAGGTTCAGATAGCAAGGAATATCTGCACATTCATAAAATGGGTTTCTATTGTTAATATAGTCATATTCAAAATGCATTTCCATCTTTGGCTTTTTGGTGAATTGACATTAAGCTGACAATATGACCTTCATTTGTTACCTCTCTCAACCTTCATTCCTGACTAGGATTGGGAGATACTACTCCCCACTGCACCATGTAACTCACAGAGAGTTCGTAGGGCTCATGGAGAAATGGCCTGGATGTGCTCTTAGAGTCTCACTGCAATGTTGTCAAGATCTACTGTGACCTGGCAACGTCCTTGTCCCTCTGTGGGTCTCAGTTTCCCCATCAGTGAAGTGATGGAATTAACTAGATTAAGGTTTCTCCAGCTGGATGACTGCACTCCAGAAATCCCTTCTATGGAAAAACATACTCCCAACCAAGCTGCTGGGTGGTGAGCTGAGGAGGCCCAGGGTGGCATTTCTCTATTTTCTGGAAGATTCCTAAGCAGCATCCCAGCCCAAACCACCTTACTAAGGATGGAAGCCTCCAGACTTAGTGATTAGATATACCAACTTAGCCGGGCTCGGTGGCTCAGCCTGTAATCCCGCACCTTTGGGAGGCTGAGGTGAGTGGATTGCCTGAGCCCGCGGGTTCGAGACCCGCCTGGGCAGTGATACCTCATCTCTACAATAAATCAAAAATCAACTGGGCGTGGTAGCGCATGCCTGTAATTCTGGCTACTCGGAAGGCTGAGGCGGAAGGATCGCCGGAGTGCAGCAGGTCGAGGCTGCGGTGACCAGGAGCGGCCACTGCACTCCAGTCTGGGCGATAGAGTGAGACTCCAACTCAAAAAAAAAAAAAAAACCAGATATACCAACTTGGTGACTGTTCACACTATCCCATGCAATCTCCACTACAGCCCCGGAGGCTTATTTCCATTCTGCACATGAAGGAGGCTCCAAGAAGTTATAGCTTTTAAAGGTAATAGGGGCAGCTTTTAAAGGTAATTGTCAAATTAGCATGTGACAATGTTTGTGCTCTATTTACTGCAGTGGGTTAAATAGTGTCCACTTCAAAGATTCGTATTTGCTCAGGACCTCAGGATGTGTTTTAGAAATAAGGCTTTTGCATCAATAAAACAAAAAACAACAGATGCTGACGAGGATGTGGAGAAAAAGGAATGTTTCTACACTGCTAGTAGGACTGCAAACTAGTGCAATCTCTTTGGAAGACACTGGCGATTTCTGAAAGAACTAGAAATTGACCTTCCATATGATCCAGCAATCCACCTATTGGGAATATACCCGGAGGAACTCAAGTCATTCTACTATAAAGAGACCTGCACATGCATGTTTGTTGCAGCTCTATCCACAATAGCACAAACATGGAACCAACCATGCTGCCCATCCTGGACTGGATTAAAAAAATTACACACACACACACACACACACACACACACACAAACACACACACACGCACACAGTGGAATAGTATGCTGTTATGCAGCAGCCATTAAGAAGTAAAAACATGTGGACTTCACAGCAACTTGGACGAATTTAGAGTCTATAATACTCAGTGACCTATCACAGAAACAAAGAATGGAGTACCATATGTTCTCACTCATAAGCGGACCTTGAACAATTATCATAATACTATAAGAAAGGAATTGACAATAGTGGGAAACTGCCAGGGGAGGGGAGATGGGATTGGCAGTTGAGGGAAATTGCCAGGGGAGGGAGGGGCACACCTCATCAACAAGGGTACCTGCATAATGAACATTTGTATACCTAACCCTAAATTGTAACCCACATCTTTAAAATTAAAAAATTAAAAGTTAAAATAAAAAAAGAAATAATAGGCCTTTGCAAATGGAATTAGTTAAGGATCTCAAGATGAAGCCATCCTGGATTAAGCGTGGGCCCTAAATCCAGTGACTGTTATCTTTATAACATGAGGAGAGGACTCAGAGACACACAGTGAGGAGAAGACCATGTGAAGGTGGAGGCACAGATTGGAGTGATGCATTGACAATCAAAGGAGCACTAAGGATTCCAAGAAACTTCAGAAGTTGATAGAAAAACAAGGCACAGATTGTCTCCTAGAGCCATGGGAAAGAATGTGGTATGGCCAACACCTTAACTTCAGTGTTCTGTTGTCTTAAGCCCTCAAGTTTGTGGTGATTTGTGACAGTAGCCCTAGGAAATTTCTACAACCACTAAATAGGCAGGAAAGTATGTCCTTCCCCCAGGCAGCTCTTGATGCAGGGCAAATGAACTTTGGAAATGAGAGATTTTCATCATCTGACACTTAATACCAAACATGGCTGAAAGACAAACTGCTCACCAAAGTTACAGTGTGCTTTCAAGAAGACTAGGAGGACTTTTATTCAAGAAGACTAGGAGGACTTTTATTCAAGAAGAATAAGGGAACTTTTTAAATTAATATTATTCCTTAAGTTGAGCACCTCTTCAGTGCTGGTACTTTGCCACACTCAGCCTAACCCTCACAACATCCCCACCAAGGGACGCTCTTATCCATGATGAGGATATCTCGTCTCCAAGAAGCCCTACCTTAGCCACATTTAATGATGAGTTAGGGTAGCAGCCAGGATTCGAAACCACATATGCCCAAATCCAAAGTCTCATCTTTTCTACCATTCACCCTTGCATTATTCGAAAGTTTGATTTTCCTACTTATCACTTTCCCTATAGCCTAAGGCAAAGCTAATTAGCAAGTTTATCACCTGAAACTTGAATATGAAAACACGACAGTATTCCATATGATTTTTTGCCAAAGCCTCTCCAGAAAGGTTCGCCTCTCTAAAGCAGTCCCAAGCAAATGCTGTTCTAAGAAAGATTTGAGCCCTTCATGGTTTCAGTGCCAAAGCCTGAATTTTCTTTCTTTTTTTTTTTTTTGTGTTGGAGTCTCACTCTGTTGCCCAGACTAGTGGCTGCTCCCGGCCACCACAGCCTCGACCTGCTGGGTTCCGGCTATCCTTCCGCCTCAGCCTTCCGAGTAGCCGGAATTACAGGTGCGCGCTACCACGCCCGGCTGATTTTTTGATTTATTGTAGAGATGAGGTCTCGCTGCCCAGGCAGGTCTCGAACCTGCGGGCTCAGGCAATCCACTCACCTCAGCCTCCCAAAGGTGCGGGATTACAGCCTGAGCCACCGAGTCCAGCAAGCCTGAATTTTCAACAGAAATCGGGACGTTTTCAGAAACTGGTTCTGTAGTCTCAGAGATCATTGACAACTGCCCAGCTTCTAGGTCCTTCTTGTGATTTTCATTCTAACTGTAATTGAGCAATCTCTGGAAATCCAGCTGAGAAATTTGTCGCTTGATTATTTTTTGTGGCTGCTGAGAACACATTTGTCTGTCTGACGGTATTTGTTCCCTGTGGCCATTTTAACAAAGGACTGCAAACTGGTGGCATCAAAGGACAGAAATGTTTTCTCTCACAGTTCTGGAGACCAGAAATGCAAGACCAAGCTGCAGAGGCTCTGGGGGAGTTGCTTCTGTTCATTTGGCATTGCTTTAAAGAGATACCTAAGGCTGGGTAATTTATAAGAAAAGAGGTTCATTTCCCGATTCTGCATGGCACCATCATCTGCTCAGGTCTAGTGCGGCTCAGGAAGCTTCCACTCCTTATGGAAGGTGGAGAGGGAGCAGGAGTGTCACATGGCAAGAAAAGAAGCAAGAGAGAAGGAGGCACTGGACTCTTTAAGCAAGCAGCTCTGGTGTAAACTAATAGAGAGAGAAGCACCAAGCCATTCAGAGGACCTGCCCTATGATCCAGCTACCTCCCTTAGGTCCTGCCTCCAGATCTGGGGCTCACATTTCAGCATGAGATTTAGAGGGGACAGCCATCCAAACTATGCCAGGGAGAATCTGTCCATGACTCTCTCCTGTCTTCTGGCAGGTCCCAGTGTCCTTGGCTTGTGGCCACATTGCTCCATTCTCTGCCTCTACCTTCCCATAGCCTTTTCCTCTGTGTGTCTGTCCCAATACTCCCTGTGTCACTCTCTAATAAGGAGCTGCAATTGCATTTCGGACTGTCAATCAAAAGGAAGAAGCTGAGGCAAAATCAATACAAGCAGAGAGTTTATTTGGCCAACTTTGAGGATTGCAACCTGAGAGCACAGATCCAAGTTGCCCTGAATATACACTCCAATTATCATCAGTGACCAGTGGACTTTTAAAACCAAAAAAGGGAGACAGGGAGTGGGCTGATACAAAGCAGTATGTCAGGCATTCTCTTTGATTTACAGAGATAATATTGATGAGTGATAGGATTTGGGCTGTTGTATCCGGAACTGCATTCTTTATAACTACATGCGATAATAGCAAATAGTGTCAAGAGATGAATACATAGCTCAAAGCGGGGAGTAGAATGTGATTTGCAGTCTCATTCTAATATCTTTCTGGGCCTGATAATTTAAAGCAATTCACGTGCCTCAGATGAAAGTTCTTTTCAGTCCCAGCACTTTGGGTGGCCTACATAGGAGGACTGCTTGAGCCCAGGAGTTTGAGATCAGCCTAGGCAATGTAGCAAGACTTTGTCTCTACAGCAACAAGAACAACAGTAAAATCAGCTGGGTATGGTGGCAGTGCCTGTAGTCCCAGCTACTTGGGAGGCTGAGGTTAAAGGATCACCTGTGCAGACTGTAGTGAGACATGATAATGCCACTGCATTCCAGCCTGGGCGATAGAGAGAGACCCCAACTCAAAAAAACAAAAACAAGAAACAGAGATAAGTCTGCTCATGGCCTCCTGGTGTTTGCATCGCATTTTGAGCAGAGGTGAGGCTCCTGAGGGACAATAGCTGTATCTCGGGAACATCCCCCAGAATAATGGGCTCTGATTCCCTCTGGGGTCAAATTTGCTGAAATATGAAGGGGAATGCTTTTCTTCACCAAAGAGGTTGTTCCCTGCTCTTCCACGTGGCAGTGTGTATGCAAATTCCAAAACAAGTTTTCTGGAGGTTTTTATTGTAATTTTAATGTTTGATTTTAATGATTTATTTCTATTTTTTTTTGCTCTGTTGCCAAGGCTGGAGTACAGCGGGCACGATCATAGTTTACTGCAGATTTGAACTCCTGGCCTCAGGCAATCCTCCCACTTCAGCCTCCTGAGTAGCTGGGACTACAGGCATACAGGCATGTGCCACCATGCTCAGCTAATTTTGTGCGTCTTTTGCAGAGATGTGTGTCTCACTATGTTGCCCAGGCTTGTCCTGAACTCCTAGTCTCAAGTGATCCTACTGCCTTGGCCTCCCAAAGCACTGAGATTACAGGTGGAGCCTTGTGCCTGGCGGAAAAGAACTTTTAGCTGAGGAATGTGAATCATTTTAAACTATCAGGCCCAGAGAGACATTAAAAAGAGACTGCAAATCACATTCTACTCCTGTGAATTCTTAAAAACTCAATGAGCCCAATCAGAAATCATCATTTTTCTCCCTAAATCTGCTCTTCCTCCTATTTCCCTGAGCTCAGTGAAGGTACCATTAGCCAAGAGTCATTCCATAGCCCTCATTCTCACTTCCACAAAGTACTGGTTCTGAGAGAGTCTCAAAATACCACTCTAAGTACTCAACAGAGTAACTAACAGACCTCAGAAGAGTACTGAAACGGGACCATTTTATCACTACCCCCCCATCATCACTATCATCATCACCTTGATCACCATCAAAACCATCACCATCGCCTTGATTATTACCATCACCATCATCATCACTACCATCTCCATCTCCATCACCATCACCATCACCACCATCACCATTTTCACCAAAACCGCCATCAACGTCCTCATCATCATTGTTGCCAGTACCATTTATTTAGCACGTGTTATGGGCCAAGCATGGTATTAAGTACTTTACCCGTATTGTCTCTTTTAACAAGGAACCAAGAGTCATTTGAGAAAGTGAGGCATTCTGCTTCAGTTGCCTCAGCTGACTCAGAAACCCATGTGAATGCGGACACTGCAGGTTGGGATAGGCGGTGGAAACAGGCCATGAGGGAAATATCACTTCCAGTTTCTTCTTTCACAACTTTAATTACCAAACTCCTGCAGAGGCTGGGGGAAATTGACATCAACCTCACTTGAACTGGTACTTTTCCAAATGAGATGTAGTTAGATGATAATGATTCACTTTTCTGCGGTGTCAAAAATAAACTGCTAAAATGGAAGCATGCCCACTGCATTCACCCACTGTCAATGGTCTTTCTGTCAAACTAAGGGAAAGCAGAATTCATACTGAGCAAAAGTCCTTGAAGGATTTCCATTTGCGTCTCTGTATTGGGAGTAGTATGTTCAGGACTCAGGAGAATTTTTGGCTCCAGAAATTGACTCTTAAAGAGCAAAAGACGATTTTCCCAAAGAGGTAACTGAAAGTGGGGAAAGATCATGACTCTGAGTCCAACCAGGTCAATTTGAATCCTTCCTGCAACAGATAGAGTGGCATGGGACTATTCTTACCGTCAGTTAACCCACATGTGAAATGGGCTGTGGGTGTTGTGAGGATTAAATGAAACAGCATACACGAAACGAATTGCTGCATCCCATGTGCCTCATGTGGAGTGTGTCCAACCCATGCTAGCCACCCCCTTCCTCACAGTGCCTGCCTTAGGACAGATAGATGATGACAATTAGCATTGTTACCATAACCACAGACTTGCCATTTTGGCACCCCAGGCCTCTGCCATCTCTTCCTTCTACAGTTCTGAGAGTGTCACTGACTTGAGCATGAAGTCTGTGTAGTTCTAGAGGCTCATGTGGATGGAGTGGAATAAACAGTATAGAAGTGAAGGGAAACCAAATCAGAGAGCAGGAAGGAGAAAAATCCCATGGCCATGAGGCGTGGTTAGCTTAGCTGTCAGATTTCAATTACAGTGGAAAACTATCGGAGGGTTATAATCAGAGGACTGCTTTAATCTGATTTTAATCTGATCTCTATTTCAGATAATCACTTTGGCTGAATTTACATATTGGAGAAAGCATGCTCTAGAATGTTTTCACAGAGGAGAGCTGCTCTGAAGCAGGTCTTCCAAAAATGATAATAGTAACACTAGTAGTCATGATAATAACACAATAGTAATTAACATCCAATTTCATATCCATCCTCCTGTTGGATGAAATGAGGTAGCTGGGGCTCGGGGAGTAAGAAATGGGTCCCACATACAACAGTTAGTATCAGAGCAAGGATTGAGGCCCTTCCCCATGGCCAAGTCCCTCCCCAGCCTTCTGAATGGGCTTGAAACTGCAGCTGGAGGCAGGGGGATCCCAGGTGAAGTGTGTGGCTGCGCCTCATCTCTCTGTGTGACATCTTTGTGCCTGGGAGCCATATGCTTCGGAACACTCTGCTTACTGAGATGATAAAGCATGGACCCTAGGGCCAGATTCTGGAAAACCAGCATTACCATAGGGCTGTGGGTATGTCTCATCAATCCAACTATGGAAAATCTTCAAAGACTGTCAAACATAAAACAAAACACCAACTCACTCCCTTCCTTGGTGTTCTGGAAAGAGCAGAAAGCTCAGCCCTGTCACAGCACCGAGGGAAAGACACGGGTTTGGGGTCAGATACATCTGGTTATTTGTGGTGACCTTGAAAAGTCACTTCACTTTCCTAAGCCTTCACCTTGAGGGCTGCCACGCATTAAGGGTTCTTTGAAGACTGTTGAGGGATTTGTACCTAGCCAGCACTCAAAAGGTGCTTGGTGAGTTTTAATTTCCTTCCTTGCCTCCTTGCCTTTATTGAAGCAGATTCTTTTTTTAGTATCACTCTGTCACCCAGGCTGGAGTGCAGAGGCACAATAATGGCTCTCCACAGCTTAGATCTCTTGGGCTCAGGTGATCCTTCCACCGGAATCTCCCCAGCAGCTGGGACTACAGATGTGCGCCACCATGCTGAGCATTTTTTTCTTTTCTTTTCTTTTTGTATAGTTGCTATTGTGTGGGCAACCCTTCTGACCACCTCCCACTCTGGGACCTCGCAATAAATCCCGCTTTTTTTGGGAAAAAAAAGTTGCTATGTCTCCCAGACTGGTCTCGAACTCAAGCAATCCTCCCACCTCTGCCTCCCAAAGTGCCAGGATTACAAGTATGAGCCACTGTGCCCGACCAAGGCAGATTTAAGTGTATTTTATAGCAATACAAATTATAAATTCAGAGTTCAAGGAAGAAATAATAGATGGTCTAACAGAAATTTGTTTTTCACCCACCATAATGACAAACATGTGATAATTTAATGATGCCACAGTGTAACTTATCATAGAAAATACTATGACAGGTCTTCTCAACCTCAGCACCACTGGCATTTGTAGCCAGGAAATATCTTTGTCATGGGGCCGGTGGGAAGGGGGGCAGTCCTGTGCATTGTATGATGCTGAGCAGGATCCCTGGCTTCTACTTCCTCGAGGCCAGTAGCACTCACTCATTTTTAGTTGTAACAACCCCAAATGTCCCCAGACATTGCCAAATTTCCCTTAAGTGTAAAGGTATTCCTGGTTGAGGACCACTGTCCAAACCTAGTGTTTTGAAGGTGCATCGGCTTAGGACTTGTGGCAACCCAGCTCCACATTTGGTTGCTGTGGAATTTGTGGCAAGTCAGTCTCACACTTGTGGGTTGTGACTCAAAAAGTGGGGGGATGACTCAAGAGTTTATGCTCCCAGCTCAGAAGAGGCAGAAGTGGCTGGTATTCAAATGTTCTTCCTGGCTTCAAACCAAGACTTTTCCAGGGTGCCGTGTCTAAGGTACCTGGATAGCCAGTGTCATCTCCCCATCATAAGATTCTTGATAACACCTGCAAAATCCTTTTTGCCATATGAGGAACTCCATGCACAGGGTGTAGGGATTAGGACACGGACTTCCTGGAGGGGATTATTACTCTGTCACCCACAGCACCCTTTATGCTCTAAGTAAGTGAGGGGAAGAAGAATATGGGAATATGAAATGGTGTTTTCTCTATTTTATGCTTCCCAGATGGGCAGCTTGAGATAATAGGGAAGTTATGGGCTTTGTAGCCTTGTAGGCTTGAGCTTAAGGTCCAGGACTCTGCTTAACAGTTGTGTGAGAGTCTTGGCTAAATGAAACCAACTTTCCAGAAGAGAGCTTGTTCTGAGGGAGCATCACACTGATTGTGTCAGGGATTGTCTTTCTAAGACAGCAGCAGCCTATTTTGTAAAAAGACCATATATGCAAAGCAACCCCAAATGCCAGAGGAACCAAGAAACCTAAGAAGGAAATGAACACATCCAGTTTGTCAGCAGAGGTTGCTTTATTAGGGAGACTTTACAGACAGAAGTGTGTTTTGGGACCGCTGAAAGACAGGTTGCATCAGCATCGCAGCCCTCTAGTCCCAGGGCTTATATCTGGGGAAAGAGTATACATGTTTTGAAGAAATGTGTAGGTGGCTACAGACGTCACAGCCCGTGATGTTGGCAACAGCACCAAGGGTCGTTTTGGAGGAAACTTACAGTGAGTAGGTGTTCCTCCATAAAGAGTAATACATCAACTAGACGTTGTGGAGGCTTTCCTGGACTTGGGAATAGGCAGAAGTTCCATGGTGGGTTAGCACTGACCCATACACCCTCGAATGGAAAGCCCCCACCCACCATAAAGTCTGATTTGTCAGGCCCAGTCAGCAAAAGGGTTGGTCCATGAATATGTTCCCCTTCACCCTTGAAGTGGTTCCCTTTGTACACTCAACTTCTTTATTTAAACAAAATACAAGTTAAATTAAAATCAAGCTTCCAAGAATTATGCCTTAAAAAGGCAGGGCACAGTGGCTCACATTTGTAATTCCAATACTTTGGGAGGCTGAGGCAGAGGGATCTCTTAAGACCAGGAGTTTGAAACCAGCCTGAGCAGTATAACAAGACTCAAAATAATCATAGCAACAATAATTAGTAAATAAATAAAAACAACTAAAACAAAGCCTTAAAATTATGTGTTAAAGCAGCCTATAGGGAGACTTGTCTTAGTGAAGAAAATAATGCATGTGCTTTAGTGTAAGATTTCCTGAAATCTATATTGATCACCCACGGTCATTTTTGCTCTTTTACTTATTCTCAGTTATGTCTCAAATTAATTCATTCAACAAAAGATGTTGGACACATACTATGTGCCAGGTGCTATACTTTGTGTTGATGATGAAGAAATTAAGTCAGAGACATTTATCTGTCCCTGCCAAGCTCCTACTCTGATGAAAAGATGGACGGTACACTCATAATGGCAAGTCAAGCTGAGAAGGATACATTCAATGTGCTTTCTCGTCCAGTATAATGGGGGGTGTGCTGGAAAAGCAAAGCTGATAGTTGAAAGTGTTTGTAGAGTACAAGTATTTATCAAGCACTTTTTATATTGACGTCCCAGAGGCACTGGAGATATCCCAGAAAATGACACAGGGACACCACAAATGCATATTTATAGAGCCCTTACCAGTAAAATAATCAATACCTAAAGATTAGTGACAAGTGCTAAGAAGGGTAGGAGCTAGAGTGAGGGGAGGAAAGGGCTGCTTTCCTGATGTGGACAGGAAGGGCCTCTGTGAGGAGTTGGCTCTGAAGGTAAGACTTGGATGCTAAGAAGGAAGCAGCCCTGTGAGGCTCCATGGGAAGAATGTGCAAATAGACCGGTTAAAGGCGAATAGTCCAGGTGCAGTGGCTCATGCCCATAAACCAGGCACCTTGGGGGACTGAGGTGAGAGGATTGCCTAAGCCTACGGGTTCAAAATCAGCATGGGCAACTACAATAAATCAAAAAATTAGCCGGTCACAGTGGTGTGTGCCTGTAATTCCAGCTACTTGGAAAGCTGAGGTGGAAGGATCACCTGAGCCCAACAGGTCGAGGCTGCAGTGGCCATGAGCATGCTATTCCACTCCAGCCTGGGTGACAGAGTGAGACTCCAACTCAAAAAAAAAAAGGCTAGTTAATAAAGCTTGCTAATGTAGATTTTTCTGGTGCTCTCTCCAGACTGATAAGAGTCCAAAGTTGTCTTCAATGGTTAAATATACTCACACTGTTCTTCCTCAGTTCAGGGTTCTTACATTTGTTTAAGTCCACCCAAATGTCCCTTTATGATTCTCCGGGTCCCATTCCTTCCAGATCCATGCCTTTAATTTCACCTGAGAGATCTGGTGAGGCTGTGAATTCAACGTAACTCTGCAACTTGCAGGATCAAGTTTAGGATTATGTTTTCAGTTGTATCTGTCTTACGATCATGAGATATAAAAGAGATTATTTTCTGGCTATAAAAAGAAAAACACCTCAGGTGTTTAACCTTTGTCCTCCCTGGCAGAAGGGAGAAGGGGCAGGTAACCTTTGTCTTCGTAAACCTGTGTCCTGCTTTTAGGCAGATGGAGAGAGGGAAGAGATTTGTGTCTTCTTAACTGTCTTCTGCTCAATCATCCTTCATATTGGGGGGGAGCATTCTGGTCTCCCACATTCACAAAAGAAATAGATGAAGAGATAAAGTTGGAGAGCTAGTGAGCTAAAGGATAATCTCATAACTCTGTGGTCAGGAGTTAGGACAACCAAAATTCACTTTGACTGAGGCAAAATCTCAATCATTGAGGTTTATTAAGCCAACTTTAGGCCATACACAGATGCTGTTTTTTGAAGAGATTTTCAGGAGGTTTGGTGTTTATTTTCTCAAAGCAGGGAAGGCACATAAGGAGAGAGGCAGATAGGAGATAAGGTGAATAGGTATGCTCCTGTGAGATTTTAGTCAGTTCCCAGGAAATTTACATTTCCCAGAAGATAAGTTGAGCATTTGAAGAGAAAAAGGGAGTAAAGGAAGAGTTGATTAGGCAGACATCTCTGGGTAGATGGAGGAATCACTAGTCTCACCTTGTCTTTTTTCTGCACCTGGAAAAATCAGCCTGTAACAGACATTATCGGTGTGAAACCGAACAGACTTTAGTTGTAGCAGCTAGACTTAGACTGTAGACCTGATGTTGCAATGGGCATGTCCTTTTCTGTGGGAGGCCAGCAGATGATTGAATTAGGAGCGATCTGTGGGGACCATCTTTCACAGATGCTGGAGGTCTGAAAGACCTTTCCATGGGGATCTGGTGGATACCGAATGCTAGTGACAGATATTCATTTGGAGGAGTGTGTTGCAAACTCTTCATTAAGTTTAGAAACAGATCTTAACCCCACAAGAAACAGAATAGGTCACTGTGGGTTTCCTCTGATTGACTTTGTGTTTTCTTTTCTGCTAATTAACTGTCTACACTCATTAGGATGTGGAAGCGCCTTATTTTTAACTAGATTTAGCAGTCAGTTTGGCCTTACATCACCCATTCGCCCCTGAGACTCTTCAAAAACATCCTCTAAGCTGAAAGTCCAGTATGGTGACATTCGAGCCTAAGAATTCAACTAAAGAGCCCAGATTAAAGAAATGCTGCTGAAATAAAGTCTGTGTCAAAACACACTAATTGCTAGTCAAGAGGGAGAACCACTTTACATTTCAATGGAGTAGAGTTCAGGAAATAATTTAACTAAGCTGCATGATCTATCCTATGCAAATTCAAGTAAGAATCAAGGAGTGTGACTGTTCATGACTGTTAATGATGCTAAGAGATATGAAGTGTTTTTTTTTCACATTTGTCCAATTTTTTTCTAGAATCCCAAACCCTGTTTTCTACCTCCCCTGACCCATACGCCCCTCCGCGTCAGGGTCACTTTTCACATCATAAATCTGATCGTGTCTCTCTCCTGCTAAAATCTTTCAGAAGACCTACCTGCTGCTTTTCCTGCCTACAAACTCCTACTCCTAGTATAGCCTCCTAGACATCCTGGGGACCCTTTTATATGACACCTCTGCTGTCCAACTCTGTTCTCAGCCTGGGTTTTCACTAAACTGGCACCCTGATGATCTCCCCATTCCCTTGACAATGCAAGGAATTTCCACTTAAAGGATCCACTTAGCTGTCTTCATTTCTTATTCATTAACTCAGCAAGCATCTATTGGGCACCCTCTATTTGCTATGGGGAAATCCACAATTAAAAAGATGCCTGCCTCAAAGAACAAGAGACAAAATGCCTACCTCAAAGAACACAATACATAAGCAAAATAGCAAACAAGTTAAAAGATGGTGATGCAATCCATGGAAAGAGAGAAACAGGAGGCTGCAGCAGTGAATAAGATGGTAGCAGTGCAAAGACTGCCCCCACCTCATTTTTCCTCCTTCCATTTCTTTAGGAAACATGTCCCCCGAAGGTGAGACCACATGCTTGCACAGACACCTTTGCTGGTTCCCTGCCTGGCTGTAGCTGGGACCTGAAGAATAGGAGAAAGATATCATCGCTTATTTCTCGCCTACTGTGAGCCAAGCCTGTACTAAGTAAATTCCCCATGTGCTTGGGTGCCCTGATGTTCTCCAGAAGCTGAGGGGCGTTTCCAGCTGTGGAAACCATCTGAACACGGGCAGGGATCAGGAGTTCTGGGATAGGGGGGCGGCATTGAATAGAGCAGACAAGCTAGTTTGGAAGTTCTGGTCCCTAGTCCTCTGAAACACTGGGAGTTCCACTCTATCACTCTGGCTTCAGTCTCCACCTGGAAGATGGAGATGAAGCTGGGCTAGATGATCTCAAAGGTACTTTCTGACTGACTTTTGCTGCCTCTCAGGATACAGCAGGAAGAAACCTCCCTTCCTCTTTCGGTTCAGACCAATGACTCCTGATTATTTGATCCTCCTTCTACAAGATCAACAATGTCTGATGCCATATTATTGCTGTTTCTAAAATAATTGAAGCTTCCTATAGGGAACATTTCTCAAGAATACATAGATACTGTTTGATAAATCATAATTATTTTTATTGTTATTGCCCAGAAGTGTGGTCCAGGAGAATGCTAATCTTGAGATCAGGGCTGGCTTTCTTAACTAAGTGGATTCCCCAGACACTGAAGCCTCCTTGAAGACAGAGTGGAATGTGCTTCTCACTCAACACTGATGCCCTGGCACAGTGCCAGGCACATAGTATTGCCAAAAAAAAAAAACTTGGATCCATCTGCCTGACATGGCAAAGCCAAACACTGGCATTGAGATTGCAGCGAGAGAAAGTGACATTTATTGTAGGTTACCTCGCAGGGGAAAATGGGTAATTTATGCCTAAGATCTGAACTCCTAAATGGCTTACATTGAAGGGTTTTTTTTAAAAAAGTCAGAGTCCTGCTCTGTCTCCCAGGCTGGTGTGCAGTGCCATGATCACGGCCACCACAGCCTCGACCCGCTCTGCTCAGGTGATCCTTCCACTTCAGCCTTCAAAATAGCTGGAACTATAGGTGTGCACCACACCCAGCTAATTTTTTGATTTATTGTAGAGACGAGGTCTCACCAAGTTACCCAGGCTGGTCTTGAACCCCTGTGCTCAGGCAGTCCTCTCACTTCAGTCTCCCAAAGGGCAGGGATTACAAACTTGAGTCACTGTGCCCAGCCTCATTTAAGGGATTTTAAAGGTGGAGCTACAGAGTCATAAATCAGTACAGGGAGGCTATATATTGGTTTGACCTAAAAGGTAGGACATCTCAAAGCTAGGGACCACAGGTCATGGATGGGTTCAAAGATTTTCTGATATGCAACTGGTTGAGAAGGAAAAGCTTTGTCTAAAAATTTGGGATCAGCAGATGGGAATGCTATCCCTGACTCATGGACATGACCTCCTTTTAGTGACCAAAACACTAAAAGACATCAAAATGTTTTGAGCAGTGGGAAAAGCATCTTGATAGGTGTATTGAATCAGATGAAGAGACTTTGAAGGGTGACTGAAGTTTCAACATGTAAGAATAAATACATATTTTTAATGAATAAATTCCAGTTTTGATGGTGTCCCCTCGTACTTGGCAAGGCTAGTTAGGTACCTGGAACTTCCCTTGGAGGAACCCAAGAGTTACCTCTATGTCCGTGCTTGGGGCAGGAGGTGGGGTTCCTGGAAGGCCCGTAAGAAGGGTCCCTGTTTCATTTTGGTAGTCCATACTCTGCAAATATTTATTAAATAGGAAAATGATAAAAAGAAGAATAGCTATAATTGTTTATCTTTATTGAGTCTTTGCTATATGTTAACCACATTACCAAGCAAGGTCTCATTTAATTCCCAAAACAGAGCTAAGTTTTTCATTTTAGACAAGAAATTTGAGAGCTGGAGATATGGCTTACCTGTGATCATACGGTTTAGAAGTGGAGAGGTGGGAATTTAAACCAGGTTTATCTGACTCCAAAGCCAGTGCTCTTGGCCGCTAACCTGGCCACCTCCGCATGGTAATAATTTACCATGTGCCAGGTAAGTGCTACCAAGATGTTACTTTACCAATAGCTCATTAAGTGCCCAGATTATAAATGGGGCACTGAAATTTAGAGAAGGAACAAAGCCTCCCAGCAGAGCCAGAGTTGCCCACTGACAGTTAAGACAGATCTATGCCTGGGGTGTATCCAACACATCTCTGTACCTCTCACTTAGCAGCTCCCCTGCTTTCCTACCTAGGAAGTACACCCAAGGAGGTGGGTGTCCAAGCTCCTCTTGGAGATGAGAAGACAGACTTACCTGCACAAACATTCCTGGGGTGAGGAGTTTCTTGAGTGCATTCTGGTACCATCCCTTCCAACAGGCTGCAGGGCATGCTTTCTGGTTGCTGATATATCTTGGCTGTTGTTGTAAAACCAACCTGTTGGGGGATCTGTGCATTTTCTCCTTCTCAAATGTCTCTCCCAGAGAAAAGGCAGCGGAAGAGTCTCTTATCCAAATCTAGAGCTCTTGGTTTAGAAGCCAAGTCTGTCATTTACTATTTGTGCCATCTTGAGCAGGGCCCTCTCTGCTCTGTGCCTCTGTTTCCTCATCAGTCAAATGGGGATGAGAATGCCTGCCTCTTAAAACAGTCATCAAATGAACTGGTAGATTCTGCACAGGAATTGGCATGTAAATGTTGGATGGAAATAGGGAATGAACAGGCAAACAAGAGTAAGTCTATTTACATAAACAAAATATCTATGGAGAATTTTCTTTTTAAAATTATAAGAATATGGGTAACGACCCAAGTACCTTTGTGTTGTCATGTCTCCCCCACACTCCTCCCTCCTCCCTCCCTCCCCTAGTGGTGTCCAGGGACTGCTGATCCCTCCCTTGTGCTAATGTGATTAATGATCAGGTCTCACTTATAAGTGAGAACATGTGGTATTCAGTTCTTTGTTTCTGTTATAGTCACTTAGATTGATGGTCTCCAGCTCCACCCAATTTGCTGCTAAGTCCATGATTTTGTTCTTTTTTTGTGTTGGAGTCTCACTCTGTCACCCAGACTGGAGTGCAGTGGCCGCTCCCGGCCACCGCAGCCTCGACCTGCTGGGCTCCAGCGATCCTTCGTCTCAGCCTTCCAAGTAGCCGGAATTACAGGCACGCGCTACCACACCCGGCTGATTTTTTTTATTTATTGTAGAGATGAGGTCTCTCCAAGTTGCCCAGGCGGGGCTCGAACCCGCGGGCTCAGGCATTCCACTCACCTCGGCCTCCCAAAGCGCTGGGATTACAGGCTGAGCCACCGAGCCTGGCATCCAGTCTACTTTCAACGAGCAGTAGGGTTGGTTCCGTGTTTTTCCTACTGTGAATAGTGCAGCAAAAAACATGCATTTGCAGGTTTCTTTTTTTGTAGAATGACTTGTCTTCCTCCAGGTACATTCCCAGGAGAGGGATTGCTTCATGTGGATGGTCAATTTCTAGTTCTTCTAGAAATTTCCACACTGTTTTCCATAAAGGTTGAACTAGCTTGCACTCCCACCAACAGTGTAAAAGCATTCCTTTTCTCTGTGTCCGTGGCAGCATCTGTTTTTTTGATTTAGTAATGATAGCCACCCTTACCGGAAATGGGTAATATCACACTGTAGTTTTGATTTTCATTTCTCTGATGATTAGTGAAACTGGGCATTTTTTCGTGTGTCTGTTGGCTGCTTGTATGTCCCCTACCTACCACCATATATGAAAATCAACTTGAAATGACCCAAAGACTTAAAATCTCAAACTAAAAGAACCCTAGAAGAAAATATGGAAAACACTCATGCACATTGGAGTAGGCAACAAATTTTTCACCGAGTCCCGAAAAGCTAATGCCATAAAAGCTAAGATAGACAAGTGGGAAGTCGTCAGATTATAAAGCTTTTGTGGAGCAAAAGAAACCATCAAGAGAGTAAAGAGGCAATCCACTGGACGTGAGAAATGTTTGCAATGCACATAGCTAAGCACTCTCATTTAATGCTCAAAACAGAGCTAAGAAGTTGGGAACTATTGTCATCTTTATTTTGCAGAAGAGAAAATTGAGAATCATAGGTATTTGTGGTCACATAGGCAGTAGGTAGAGAGATGGGAATGTTTAGTCCATTTCATCTCCTGGAGGAGAAAATGTAAGAGGCCTGATTTTATCTAATTCATCACAATATACATGAGGGGTCGCTGTTCGCGTAAGACAGCTTGTTTGGTAGACAGGAGCTGTATGGAGCACTGAGGCACAGAGAAAAAATAATGGCATTATTAGCAAGGTAGATACATTGTTAACTTTGCAGATACATTCTCAAAATTATAAGCATGTTTTCAGGATATGCACAGAATTTTTAAAATTAATTAGCATTTTTAAAAGCTAATCAGAACACTTGATTAATCAGCACACATTGCTATTCTTCTGGCAAATGAGAGGGAGGGGGGAGATATGGAGAGGGGGAGAGAGAAGGATAAAATAAGTTCAGGGTGAGGGACCTATACCTCAACCTGTATTACCTCTTTATATTCTATAAAGACAGGAGTCTGAAGTACCGCTTTTCCTAAATCTGGCTCTTCCAAAAACTTTTATGACCTTGAGCCAATAAATTTCCCTCTGTGTACTTCATTTCTCTTAAAATAAGAGTTTTTATTTTACCCGGAGTCCTAGATAATACCCTAGGATTCTGCGCTTCAAATGCCTGGATTGGGATCGAGTTTCCTTTCTTCTAGTGTATGTGCTAGTAAGGCAACGGCAACTACATGGTATTGGGGCAGCTCTTATCTGCAAAAGCAAATTGACTGGCAAGCAACCCACTGGGGAAAGATCATTAGTTACCAGAGTGGATCATGTTTAAAAGCTTCAGTGAGCCAGGAAGTTAACCCAGATCACAGGGTTACCCTGGGGCACACTTCTTCAGGAGAGTAATACTAGTAGTTAAAAACGATTGAGTGTTCTTGACACATCAGACACTATTTAATATGTGTTATCTGCATTATTTCCTTTAACCTCACAACAATCCTATGAAATCAGTTCCATTGTCCCTGCTTTACAGAGGAGGAAGCTTGATGCAGAAGGATTAACCAGGGTGCCCAAGGTCTCACACACCCTGTAATGAACATCACCACTTTGCAGATGGGAGAACTCAATTCTAGAAAGACCTGGTGGAGCCAGGACACAAATCTGTTCTTACTGACACAAGAGCCTGAGCTCTAGCCTATGGTGCTTTCCCCCTACCTTTTCAGATTGTGAAGATCAAGAGAGATCACGGAGATGAAACCCTATTGACACAGTGGAACGGTTCAGGATTCTTTTGGTTGCCTTCTTTTGACCTCAGGGGTTGGCCTGAAGGACTTGTGATGGACAGAGAGGAGACCTGCTATATAGCTAAACCGTGAACCTCAGAATGTCTTAATCATTTGTTGTTTCATTGTTCCTATAAACGTGTACAGAGCACATAGTATGTCTTCAGCACTGTGCTATGAGCAGTGGCCATAACTAATAAATAATAAATAAGTCTGAAGAAACAAAGAGTTGTGCAGGGAGGCAACTTGTCAATGTACATTGTAGGTTGATGTACCACATTCTGATATGCCAGCAACAGAAGTCATAACTGAGTTATCCACAGGGATTAAAAAACTCACCTAGGGAAGTCAGAGAAAGTGAAACACCAGCTGTCAGCCCTATTCAGGCTTCAGAGTAGCTGTGAGCTGACCCCCTAGGACATGTTACAAGGTTCCCAGCAGTGTTAGCTGCAGGACCAACTGGACATGCGACACAAACACTTTCTGACAAAATATTCTGCACTCTACAGACCCGAGGCTAGTTTAATTCCATTTCAATGTGTAACCACTGTTCTCACACATTTTGCTGGATACCTTTAAGATATATAGAGTCTTTCTTTGTAGTAAACAGCATATCAAATCTTATCAAAATCAACTCTCAAGCATTTAATCCATGTAAGTAATTATTGAAGGAGGATCTACTCTGTCAAAGATGCCAGACAAATAGGATGCCTTTTCTGGGGGCTCACAGCCTAGTGGGAGGTGAGGGGATGGGTGGTCCATTGTGAGTCCAAGTCTTGCTGGCAGCATAGTGGGGTGATAACAGTGAAAGCTCCCAAGAGAGACAGGCTTGAGTCCTGGTTCATGGCTTGGTTGGGTCAACTTGATGATGAGTGATTGCAGGTGTGGACAAAGCTCACCTAATAAGCTTTGCCTCCATGGAGGAATTGTCTCCGAATTTGTCTCCTTCTTCCATTCCCACGCCATGATCTGAACCCTTCTACACGACCCTTCTACATGACCACCTCCTCCCTGGACTAGTTAGACAGACTGCATCCACTCACACACCTCCAGCCCTTCCTTTCTCCAAGCACCAGTGGCCTCTATTAAATGCAAATTGATCGCCTAACCCCTGCATAGAAGCCGTCAGTGGTTTTCTTCCATCGCAAGCCCTTCTTCCTGATCTGCAGGGGGCTGTCCCATTGGCCTTGTTCACCTTTGCCACCTCACCCCATTCCCCTCTACTTCCTTGAGGCATCCGGGCAGATTGGCCCCTGTTGTTGTCCCAGCCCTGATTATTTGACCTCTGCCTGCTCTTCCCCCCGCCTGGCATGACCTTCCCCAGCTCTTCAAGAGCTGCATCGCCTCCTTCTCCACCATCACCTCCCCAAAACTCTTCCCCAACCACTGCTAAAATAGACTCCCCATTATCCTGTGACTCTCCTGTTGAGTGCTTATCGCATTTTGTACTTATTCATTCATTCACTCGCTTCCTTTTTATTAACAAGTCACCTCACCTGCCAGATGAGGGCATCCCATGAAAACGGGGACATGATTCTCCCAACCCCCACTACCGTATCAGCCCCAGCCCAGTCAATATTGTTGGTGAATGAATGACTCCAGCCTGGTGATTTCCAAATTGTGTTCAGTGTCTCCCTAGAGTTTGGTAAATATCTCTGTGACATTTCTTTTCCACTGTCAGTGAACACCAAGATGCAGATCTGATTGGCAGAGTGGTGACTCCGATTGGAGATGAGGGGTGCAAACAGAACCCCAGAAGTCATACTGAGCTTCAGGTCTGGGTCTGGGCACAGGGCACAATCTTTATTCTCACTGAGTAGAACACAGGGGAAATGGAGGGTGCAGATCTCAGGGATGCACAGTCAGGCATGCATTTGGAAATGTGTGGGTTGTCATGGTGATTAGGGGCCCTCCTGGTATAGAAGTGGAAGGGCAATAAACATCCTGCAGTTGCACAGGACAGTCTCAAAAGAAGCCCACCCAGAGTCAATGGTGTCTCCACCAAGTAACACTGAGCTACAACAGTGACTCAGGAAATGGAGCCCCCTATAAATCCAACCAAGGGGAGTTAGGAAGAACAAAAGGTAGTAAGGGTACAGAAAAAACTCTGAGATTTGCAATAAGGGTATCTGATCCCAAACCAGGTGAAGGGAGGCCCAATTGGAGGCCCAAACTTCACCTGTATGTAGACCACTTATGTGCCTAACCTTGACTTGTACCCTCACAATTTTAAAATAAAGAAATTTTAAAAACCCTGAGATTTGGAGGCCAGATTCTGAAGCCTGAGTTCTGACACTTCTACTCAAGAGCTGGGTAACCATGGTCAAGTCCAATAACCTCTCTGGGCTTCAGTTTTCTCAAACCCCAGGGATATTGTAGCCAATACCTTCCTGACTCACTTATTCTGAAGATTATATTGTAAACATTCTTAACATAATATATTCAGTAAAAGGTCAGTTGCCTTGCATATTAAATTGATACATTTAGTACTCAATTTGTGATGGGTCAGAGCTTGATTCAGAGGGCATTTGGAGAGCCAAGAGTTTGATGAATCTCTAATTTGGCTGGACCAGATGAGAGAAGTGTTTTTTATATATTTAGGACTGACAGTCTAACCTCAGCACCTACTCCTAAAGCTGTCACTCAAACAAGCAGAGCCAGCTCCTGCCAAGAGAGCATCACCTGCCACATGGTGGTCCAAAGTGCGGCGGATGGAAATGGATGTTGGAGGCATGACCTTCTCGGGGTGGTTGATTCTGTGTCCTGGCTCTCATACCACAGGTGGCATCCCGTTCGTCTTGACTGGCGAGTTCTTCCAGCAGTCTCAGCGGCCAGCTGCCTTCATCATCGCAGGCATAGTCAACTGGCTCTCCAACTTTGCTGTGGGGCTCCTCTTCCCGTTCATTCAGGTATGGCCGGCTTTGACCAACAAGACCTCTCTTGCCCATGGGAAACCCTTTGATTCTTCAGCTTGCAGAAGGGTGATTCATAGAGCAATGGTGGATCTCTCTCAAGTGGAACCTCATGTTATTGTCCTATGGAGGAAAAAACTACTTTGGCCCAAGTCCTTCATCCTTGTTCTCCCTCCTGTGCCTTCTGACCCTCCTGTGCCTTCCTACACACTATGGGCTGCCTCAGAGGGAGTCAGCTACCCATTTGTTAGAGTATGCAAGGAATCCTAGGTTAGAGTCTCAGTTCTACAACCTACTTATCATTTTTGCAATGTGCTCATCACTAGGTTAGGCAAAATTCCATCGAATAGTTTCAGTGCAACCTCCCACACATTTAACATTCTTATTGTCCTCATCATATCCATAACTAATGGGGTCGTTGTCCCAAGAGTGATAGTGGTTGGTGGCAAAATGCCCACATACTCAGGAATCAGATACAAATTCTTTTTGTGTAGGTAAAGAATCTATTCATTCACTTACTCATTAATCCAACTTGTACTTGCTGAGCCCCTCTTGTACACCAGGCACTGCTCTAGGTAATGAGGATGGAAAGGGAACAAACTTGAATTTTGTGGTCCTGGAACTGGACAGGGAAGCAATAGAGGCAGAAGTGCTGTTTTAGATGGAGCAGTACAGGAAGGGCTCTGAAAGGGGATGACAGTTGAACAGAGATTTTTGTGAACCGAGGGAGCATAGCTGTCTGGGAATGGAGAAGTCTGGGCTAGAGAAACAGCAAATACAAGGGACCTGAGACAGAACAATGATTGGGCTGGGTAAGGAACAGCACAGAGACCAGTATGGCTAGAACAGAATGAGCAGGGAAGATGAGAGATAGAAAATGACATCAGAGTTATCTGGCGGCAAGAAAACAAAAGACAGAGGCTTTGCAAGGGTTCTTCACAGAATGATGGGTCCAGAAGCATACAGGAAGAGGGTGAATCTTCCCTGCTCGAATGCCCAGCAGGGCTCCCTGCTGCCCACGATGCCTGGTGATATCACCTGGAGAAGGTGAGAATCCAGTCAGACACCTCTGAGAAAAAAAATCACCATTCATCCTCAGGTGCTATTTCTCACCAGCTGTCCAGGAAACTAGGTTGTCTGCCTGCCAATTCATTCATGCCAAGCCCGGCACATCCCAGAGATTCTATTGCCAGCTTGAGTGAGCCAAAGGTCAGGATCCCTGGCATACCAAGCCCAGCCACCCCAGCTGCAAGACTGTGTGATGGCTACTCCTGCATTCACAGTTACAGAGCAGTCACTCTGTGCCAGGTCACCTGTGTTTTTGACTTTCTGTGTTCATGTCACTCTTGCTCAACCCTGAGCTGGAGTTCCTCATCCTTGCCATTTTATAGATGAGGAAGTTGAGGCTCAGGGAGTAGACATGGTTAGCCCAGGGCCTGCAGTCAGCATCAAACCCAGTTCTTCTGCTCCGTCTCCTCTTCCGCATCGGTACTCTTCTTTGACCACTCATCACAGCCTCCTCAATCCAAGTTAGAAGGTTGACACACCACGTAACTTCCAAGGCATCGTTGACTACATTTCAGCAACAGCTACCCTGTCTCCGAGACATAGTCACTGGGGAGTGTGAGGCTCCCTGGGTTGTGGACGTGGAGAAGGCTCCACACTCATTTACTCTCATCCTGAGGCACCTTCACCTGCTGCAGTCAGAACATAACGAGTTGTCTTTTCCCAGTTTGGCTCAAAGTCAGCAGCCAGGAGTCAGTCAAATACTCATTATTATGGTAAAAATTCACTTCAAGTTGCTTCTCTGTCAGCACTGATCTCCACACCACTTTTACAAATTATGCAGAGAAATGAAATCCCAGAGCCTCCACATGGCCACCATTAAGCTTCACGAAAGGAGACCACTACCTTCTGAGTCACTTGGAGGGAGTGTGTGAGACCTCACTCGACCTCCAGACCAAAAACGCCCTCTCCTTTCCTGCCACAGTTTAGGAGTCAACAGCACTGACTTACCACTTTAATTTAGTGTCCATTGAGCACTTGCTGTATGCCAGCAATACTCCATGCCTGCCAGCACTGGGGGTAGGGCCTTTATCACTCCAACAGATGTAGTGGCTTTCAAGATCACCCCACTTCCCAAACATCATGATTTTTTTTGTATTTACAAAACCCAGAATCAATTTTTTCCTTTGGTTTTGCTTTTCCCGCCTGGCATTATATGGAAGGTGCAAAAAAAGTATGCATGTTCAAACTGGGCTCGGTGGCTCAGCCTGTAATCCTGCGCCTTGGGAGGCTGAGGTGAGTGGATTGCCTGAGCCCATGGGTTCGAGACCCACCTGGGCAACTTGGTGAGACCTCATCTCTACAATAAATCAAAAAATCAACCGGGCGTGGTAGCGCATGCCTGTAATTCCGGCTACTCGGAAGGCTGAGGCGGAAGGATAGCAGGAGACCAGCAGGTCGAGGCTGTGGTGGCTGGGAGTGGCCATTGCATTCCAGTCTGAGTGACAGAGTGAGACTCCAACTCAAAAAAAAAAAGTATGCATGTTCAATAAAGAAAAAAACTATTAGAATTGTAAAGCTCAATATATGTCAATGACAAAAGATGAATATAAGTCACGTTTGACTTCTACAATTGCAAGAAGGTCCCTCTTCGGAGTTTTCAGGGACCTGTCAGGAAACCTTGCAGGTGTGACTGTTAACGATGCTT
Organism: Carlito syrichta; assembly: GCF_000164805.1. Classification (NCBI taxonomy): domain Eukaryota; kingdom Metazoa; phylum Chordata; class Mammalia; order Primates; family Tarsiidae; genus Carlito; species Carlito syrichta. Next base: position 423,954 of record NW_007249169.1, read on the forward strand.
CATCAGAGCAGAATGGCCTTGCTGAACAGTGATGGAGACACTGGGCAGGTGTCTGGATGTGGCACTTTGTGAAATGCAGCCACTTCACCCGTGCCAGGGAAGGCAGTGATGGCCAATTTCCTCCTGGAGAGAAGTTTGCCAAGTCAGAGCTGGGCTCAGAAGGCTGCTGCTGGCATTGATCAATGCGTTAGAGAAACTAACCAGCTCTGAGTCACATCCCCCACCCCCACCCCACCCAGACCCATCCATGGGAGCAACTTCTAGCTGCTGTAGACACCATAAACAAACCATTTCTATCTACAGTCCCTTTAAAAGCATCTCAGTCATAATCAAGAGCTACTGTGTTAGTTTACTAGGGCTGTCATGACAAAGTACCACAGATTGGGGGTCTTAAACAACAGAAAATTTAATTTTGTTTGAGTTGGAGTCTCACTCCATTGCCCAGGCTGGAGTGTAGTGACACATATGCTCACAGCCACCCCAGTGGTGACCGGCTGGGCTCCAGCGATCCTTCTACCTCAGCCTTTCAAGCAGCTGGAATTGCAGGTGCATGCTACCATACCCAGCTAATTTTTTGATTTATTGTAGAGACAAGGTCTTACCAAGTTGTCCAAGCTTGTCTTGAACCCTTGGGCTCAGGCAATCTACCCGCCTCAGCCTCCAAAAATGCTGAGATTACAGACTGAGCCACCGAATCAGTCAGAAAATTTTTTTTCACAAGTCTAGAGTGCAGAAGTTTGAGATCAAGGTGTTGACAGGGTTGGTTCCTTCTGATGTCTCTCTCCTGGGCTTGTAGATGGCTATTTTCCCTCTGAGTCTTCATGTGGTTTGTCTCTTATATATGTCTGTGTCCTGATCTTTTCTCCTTATAAGAACACCAGTAATTGGATTAGGGCTAATCCATAGGACTTCATTTTAACTCAATCACCTCTTTAAAAGTCCTGTCTCGTATATAGTCATATTCTGAGGTGGCGGGGGTTAGGACTCAACATAAAAATGAGGGGAGGGTCACAGTTCAGCCCATAACAGCCATTAAGCATCAAGGGAAACTACTCACACATCTTGATAGTTTCACTTATTCCAAAATGTGTCAGTGGCAAATGTAATCCTGCCCTCAAGCAGAGACCCTCAAGGAACCTGACTTCTTTCTCAGAATAAAATATCTGGGTCAACAGAGTCATGGATGGCAGCATGAATCACATTTGCGTTGTGCCCCCCTTGTTAGCAGAAGGTCCTGAGCTAACTCGTTGCCCTCTCCAAGCCTCAGTTTCCTCATGTGAAAAAAGGGAAACCCTAACCCTCTCATCTCCGTCAGAGAAAGGAGATCTCTGTGGTTGTGGGGAGGAGCTCATGCCCCCTCAGTCACCATTCTCCACACATTGGCTCTGGGAAGGCTGCTGCCAGCCCCCAGCCTCCCACTGCAGGAGGAGTGGAGGGGAAGGAGAGCGGGAGGAGGGGCTTGCGCTCAGTCTGCAGCCGGAGCAGGCATACGTGTTGGGGTGGCCCACCGGCAGGGACACGGGGGTTGGAGGATGGAAACCCCTCTTCCTGTACATGGGAGATACCTGTGATGCGTAGCCCATGTCCCTCAGAGATTCTCAGAGGAAGTGGTAGTGTCCTGGGGCTGCTGTAGCAAAGTACCACAGACTTAAGGACTTAAAACAGCAGAGATGTATTCTCTTACAGCCTAGAGGCTAAAAGTACAAAATCAAGGTGTGGAGAAGGTTGGCTCCTTTCAGATGCTTTAGACAAGAGTCTCTGCCATACCTTTATTTTAGCTCTGGTGGTTTTCTCTGACTTGAAGCTACATGGCCTCAATATTTATCCTTACCAGCTGCTCCCCGTATGTGTTTCTCTGTGTTTCTTTGATTACATCAGCAAAGACTCCATTTCCAAATCCAGTCACATTCACAGGTACAGGGGTTAGGACTTCCACAGATATTTTGAGAGGATACAAATCAACCCATACTACCTTCCCTTTCTTAGGTGACCAATTCATCTTAGTTTACCCAGAACTATCCCTGAAGACCCATATCCCAGAAAATCCCTCCGTCCAGAATAATCCAGGCCAATTGGTCGGTCGTCCTGTCCCCATCTCACATCCCTATGCCCCTGCCAGTGCTTCCTGGGCTGCCTCCCACATAAGTTATTTGCACTCAAGTCCCTGCCTGTGCGTCTCAGGGCTCCCAGCCTGAGCGTACAGATAACTCTGGTATAATCTTGGCACGCTGTAAGTGTTCAGTAAATGTTAGTTGTTGTGGTCTGCGGTTATTCTTATTGTCCTTATGTACCAGGCACATAAGAACAGTTATTCACAGACTGAGACATAGGAGAAACGGAGGAAGGGTCAGACAGCTTGGCCCTGAATCATGGGCTATGTGACTCAGCAGTTGGGAGATGGGCAAACATTTTCTGGCTTTGCTGCTCTTTGAGCTGTGATTTTTTTGGTCTGCAGAACAAGAAAATTGCCCCAGTTTTGCAGTTCTCAGCAGAATTAGAGATGAAGTCAAGGTTTTGCCACAGTGTCTGCACACAGACATGCAGTATTGGTTGCTGTCATCATTACAGTACTGTCAAGTAGTTTTCTGACATCCCAGCATGATTTGGGAAGAAGGGACACAAAGAACAGGAATGAGCAATTCACCCTCTAACTAACTGAGCACCACGGGCAAGTTGCTCTGAGCTTTCACGTGGTCCCCTCAAAATATCACCCCCCTTTCCTCCTCCTCCCTATCTTGCATTCACTCTGCCCCTTTCTGGCAAAATGTTCTAGAATATAGGGTGAGGTGGGGGAGCCTTGACCCTCTGGTGAGCTTGTATCGTTCTCTGTTTCTCTGTCCTCAGCCTTTTCCTCTGGGCCTTTGCCATGGTCAGCATCAGTGTGATGTAAGCCATTCGTTGTGAAGCCCACAGACAACTCAGGCTCTGATGTTGCACCAGTATTTTCTGTACCAATATTTTCTGGTTTGAAGAAAATTGCATGCAAATGTATGCCTGTTTGATTCCACTGGAGTTGTAAAATTCTGTTTGAGTTCAATAAAATCTGGAAGAAAGAAAATTATTCTTTCAACCCAAAAAATATTGGGTCATATCCCAAATGCCTCTGTAGAGTGAGGGGAAAGGCTGATGCATGTCTAGGATCAAAATATTTAAAGGCAAACAGAACTGCCTCCTCACTTCTCTGGATGGTCCAGATGACACTCCTTGTGTTGGAAAAGAGGGAAGAGAACATTCCTCATTCAGTCCTGCTGGCACCAACATCACTGGACCTGGAGACAGAGCAGGGAACAGTAAGGACACAGCCCTGCTCTTGTGCTTCAGAAAAAAGGCAGACGTGACTCTCATCAGGACTGGAGTAGTTTGTGTTAAATAGGAGGGAGTAAAATGAGGCAGGGGAGTGGGCTGGCCAGTGGAGAGATCTTTAAAACTGAGATCAAGGCAGGGAATAAGTGCTAGAGGGGAGGGAACACTTGACAGGGAGAAGGAAGTGCTCACAGAGCCCTGAACAGGCAAAGCAGCCTCTGAGGGACTCAGGGAGTCCAAGGTGATTCAGCAAGGGAGGGATGGGAGAATGGGAGGCCGAGGCCAGACCCTTCAAGACTTTGAGGGCAAGATGGGTGGATCAGTTTTGCATTGCTATAAAAGAATACCCGAGGCTGGGTAATCTTCCAAAAAAAAAAGGATTTTTTTTTCTCACAGTTCTGTGTGACACTGGCAGCTGTTCGACTTCTGGTGAGGCCTCTAAAAGTGTTTATTCTTGGCAAAAGACAAGGGGAGTTGGCATGTCACACGAGGAAAGATGAAGCAAGAGCGAGAAGGAGGTGGCCAGGTTCTTTTAAACTACCAGCTCCTCTGTGAACTAATATAGCAAGAACTCACTCTTGCACCAAGTCATTCATGAGGGATCTGTCCCCATGACCCAAACACCTCCCACTTGGCCTCACCTCCAACAACAGGGATCACATTTCAACATGAGATTTGGAGGATCAAGCATCCAAACTATATCAAGAGGTGTTTCATGTTTGTCTTGAGTACACTAGAAAGCCACCGCATTATTTTAAGACATGATCCATTTGCACTTTTAAAAGACCTCTTTGTCTGACCAGGTTTGGGGCAGCTGCTCATTCTTCAAGTGAACAAATTCAAAAGGTATATAAAATCAGGATGAGAAGCCAGAACAGTGGTTACTCTGTGTATGAGTATGAGTTCAACTGGCTGGAAAATGGCTCAGGTAATTTTCTAGAGTGCTAAAATGTTCTGTATCTTTTTTTTTTTTTTTGAGTTGGAGTCTCACTCTGTGTCCCAGACTGGAGTGCATGCAGCCTCGATCTGCTGGGCTCTGGTGATCCTTCCACCTCAGCCTTCCACGTAGCTGTAACAACAGGCGCGTGCTACCACGCCCGGCTAATTTCTTGATTTATTGTAGAGATGAGGTCTCGCCAAGTTGCCCAGGCGGGTCTCGAACCTGCGGGCTCAGGCAATCCATTCAGCTCAGCCTCCCAAAGCGCGGGATTACAGGCTGAGCCAGCGAGCCTGGCTTGTTCTCTATCTTGATAGAGGTGTTGGCTACATGGTTGTGTACTTTTGTCAAAACTCACTGAACTATAAACTTAAGATCTCTGTATATTACTATCTGTAAATTCTCCCTTGATGAAATAATTGCACATTAGAAAACGAGAAAGATGATTTAAAAAGTCATGAGGACTCAGTAACAAAGATGAACAGAGAGGGAGGAAGTAGTCAAAGGTGATTTTCAGGTGTCCGTCTTGGACAAGTGGAATGATGGCCAGGGCACTCCTGAAAGCAGGTAGAAGAGCAGGCTTCTGGGGGAGAGGGGAGGCCAGCAGTGGGAGCTGTAAGAGGGGCTGCTAGCTGTGGCTGCCTGCATGGCATGCAGGGTTGAAATGCCATCAGGCAGCCACAAGCCTATGTCCACCTCGAAGGTTCCTGGGAAACTCCAGCAAGATCTTGCATGTGCACATGACAGTGACTCAGAAACTATGGTACACACCAGAGATGTAAGTTTATCAATATCCCTACTCCCTCCCAGCTTCCCTGACAAGCATCCTACTGTTTCAGATCTACTGTACTCACAAAGTAGAGTAGCCTCACCTTCTAAAACTCTTTGCAGGATTGGAGTTACATGCTTCCCATCAGTTATTAAGTGGCTGTCCAAGCACTGACTCATCCACAAGCTAATATTCCGGTCTCATGGGTGGGAGTGGAAACTAAACCGAAGCATTAATTTTTGTCATATCATGGAAATCTAACTTGAACTACCTCTTTATACCTTCATACATTTCATAAAAGTCCCCTGTTTTCACTCATTTATCCATGAATTCAACATACTTTTGTTAAGAAAATACTTACAAGTAGGCAGGCACTGTGTGGGACTGGAGGTACAATGGAGACCCACCATCATGGAACTTGTGTTTAAGCCAGACCTTTTACCTGGGGCCTGTGGACACAAGGTAGCCTGTGGATGGATTTAAGCATGACCATGAAATGTTCCCATACCAGAAAGAGTGTTGAAAATGTCATGTATGGCTGGGCTCGGTGGCTCAGTCTGTAATCCAGTGCTTTGGGAGGCTGAAGTGAGTGAACTGTCTGAGCCTGCAGGTTGGAGACCCGCCCGGGTAACTTGGTGAGACCTCATCTCTACAATAAATCAAAAAGTAGCCGGGCGTGGTAGCGCATGCCTGTAATTCCGGCTACTCGGAAGGCTGAGGTGGAAGGATCGCCAGAGCCCGGCAGGTCGAGGCTGCGGTGGCCGGGAGCGGCCACTGCACTCCAGTCTAGGCAACAGAGTGAGACTCCAACTGAAAAAGAAAAAAAAAAAGAAAAGAAAATGTCATGTATGTGAACTTTTTCCTTTTTATGAAGAAAAAGACCCACAGCTTTCTTTTTATCAGGTTCTCAAAGATGTATGTGCCCCATGAGATGGTAAGCATTACTGATCTCACCTCTCAAGTTTCTTCCTCTATCAAATGGAATCTAAAAAGAGCTATGGCCTCTGCAGCACACATCCTGCAAGACAGCTCAGATGTGTCTATTGAAATGATGGTTTTAAAAAAAAGAAAGAAATGATGGTTGAGCACATCAGCTTGCCTTTCCCATTGTTATGAACTGAATGTTTCTGTCCTTTGAAATTCATATGTTGAAGCCCTGACTCCCAAGGTGATGGTGTTTGGAGATGGGAACTTTGGAAGATACTTAAGTTTAAATGAGGTCATGAGGGTGGGGCCCTCATGATGGGACTAGTGTTCTTTTAAGAGTAGGACAGACCAGAGTTCCCACTCTCAGGGAGAAGGTGGTGTGTGAATGCAGGGAGAAGGTGGCCAATTGCAAGCGAGGAAGCGAACCCTCACCAGGGAGCTGAATTGTCTGACGCTTTGATCTTAGACTTCCAGCCTCCAGAACTGAGATAAAATAAATGTGGTCTAAGCCACCCTAAGCTGAATAAGACACGCAACCCCTCCAAACCTAGATATACTCAAAAATTTTCAACCGGGCTCGGTGGCTTAGCCTGTAATCCCGCGCCTTGGGAGACTGAGGTGAGTGGATTGCCTGAGCCCATGGGTTTGAGACCTGCCTGGGCAACTTGGCGAGACCTCATCTCTACAAATAAATAAAAAATTAGCCGGGTGTGGTAGCGCGCGCCTGTAGTTCCAGCTACTTGGAAGGCTGAGGCAGAAGGATCGCCGGAGCCTAGCAGGTCGAGGCTGCGGTGGCCGGGAGCGGCCACGCACTCCAGTCTGGGCGACAGAGTGAGACTCCGACTCAAAAAAAAAAAAAATTTCAAACGTACAACCTGCTAGTATGCAAGAAGGATATCCCCGGGTATACATAAAATTATAAGGATGTCTCTGAAAGGCAGATGAAATAAACTGATGAAAGGAATCTGGCCCCACACACACCCAGGACAGAATTTCTGGGAAATGTGTAAGGAGTCCAGGGGTGGGGAGAACAGGGGACAGGTTAGGGTGTTTCACCTGGAGTGACCAAAGAAATGAGAGAAGAGAAACGCCCAGACCTGCAGAAAGAGGAGTCCTCCGTGTGAAAGCCCACTTGAGAGCAAAAGATGTCTTCCTTGACACAATGATGTGGAATTCAAGAATGGAAGTAGAAAGAAAATCCTAAAAGAAATAGAGAAAAACCATAACCTGATAATAAATTACATTCAGATAACCTTACATTTTCTTGGGCAAGACTCTACTCTCTTGGGAGGGTATGAGCCATATCTTCCTAATCTTGAGAGGAAAATATTTTGAAGTGAGAAATCTACACCTAGCCAGACCAGCTTTCGCATATGATAAGGGGGAAAAGCTATTTTCAGAGATGAGAAGACTTTGAAATTTTACCATCCGTCATCAGCTAGCTGTAGTGTGAAAAACTGATCCTAGAGGTATGTGGGAATCACTTAACCAGGTGTGCCAAGTCTTCAAAGCTTGGCCACAGGAGCCAGTTGCAAAGTGGTGAAGAATGCAGATTTGGATTTCAGTTATAGTACAATTGGGAGACTTCCAAATGGAAGGCCATGGGTGAACTGCCCCAAAACTCTAAGCTCAGAGAACTTGGCACAGTATCTAGCACAGAGGAATAACGTAAGGAATGTTTCTGAAAGACCCTTTTGCCCCTGTGCAGTATACAGACTTGGGAAAAGCCATGTGAATAGAGGACACCAGTCAAGGCAAGAGGCAAGACAGTGACTGATAAACTCTGGCCCACTACCTATTTTTGTGATTAAAGTTTTATTGGAACACAGCCACTCACATTCATTTATGCATTATCATCCACAGTTGCTTTCACACTGAAAGGGCAGAGTCCAGTGGTTCTGATAGAGATTGTATGGCCCTTTATAGAAAAAGTTTGCCAACCCCTATGCTAGACTTCCAGAGTGTAGATGCCAAGAAGTGACTAGACTGGAAATCTATTCAGGAAACCCTTAGATCCCACATGGCTGTTAAATGGATAGGAGGAATCAGTGGTGACTTTCAGGTGAGGTCCATCTCAAATGCCCTAATTTACATTGTGCAGAGTCTAGAAAGAGGGAGAAGAGCCAACACTTATGTGAGGCCAGATGCTGTGCACTGTTCTAAGCATGCTATGATTAACTCATTTAAGAAAACAGTCTATGCCACATACTGTGATGAGTTCTTGAGACTCAAGAGGAGTGACATGTGCCCCCAGTTTTCAGGGAGAGCACGGTCAGGATGCCAAGGCCATACAAACAGTGGGTCATGCTTCAGTAGAGGTTTGTGCGCCCAAAGGTCTCATGGAGGAGGACATGCTTGCACCCAGTGTGAAGGATGAAGAGGAGTTTTCTGAATGAAGTATGGAAGAATATTCCTGGTTAGATCTTTCAGAGTATGTGGGCCAGTATTGCAGGAAGTACTTACCAAACTCAGAATGATTTTTTACTTTGGATAATCTGCATTGGATAGCTTTTTTTTTGAGTTGGATTCTCACTCTGTCACGCAGACTGGAGGACAGTGGCCGCTCCCGGCCACCACAACCTCGACCTGCTAGGCTCCGGCGATTGTTCCGCCTCAGCCTTCCAAGTAGCTGGAATTACAGGTGCGTGCTACCACGCCCAGCTAATTTTTTGATTTATTGTAGAGATGAGGTTTTGCCAAGTTGC